>NC_052472.1:20092885-20134829 GCF_009730915.1 Dioscorea cayenensis subsp. rotundata
AGCGTCACACGGTTATCATACACCGCACGCCACACAACCCCTCTTTCTTGCAACTATGGGTGTGACATCCATGTAATGGGCAATGACGTACTGCGGGGATCTCCCAAAGGCCGCCTTTATTTTTATTTAACTTAAGATCATTTCAACAACAGGGGCAAATAACGAGCTGCTCAGAAGTGTTGTTGCTATCTTTGCTCTGTTTATGTGGAAAATCACACACCATTCAATAACTGAAATATGAACATAATATTAGACACATCAAACCAAAATGTTACACAAGAATCTTCAAAGCCACAAACATTACGATCTACAATTAATGTTGATATTTACATGTGAAATAAACAAATTACACAAAAAATATAAGAATAATTAATCAAAAGTTATTCTTTATGGGTATTTGTGTGAAAGTTTTCCGATCCTTTGTGTTGGATTTTCCTTGAAGCAAATCGTCAATCTTAGGTCATCGAGGTTTGAAGATATTCGACGGCAATTCAAAACTGGGAGGGGATACTTTGGGTAACTGAAGAAAAGTTCTCAGAGAAAGACCATCGGAAAGGGAATTTCAATGGCTTTCACCGTCGTAAAGAAGGTGAAGGGTCGCGGCATTGGACAATAGGTTTCCTAGCGATCCCAACGTCTTTCTCCTTTGCTATGATTGACAGCCTAGCCGTGGTATTCAAGGTATTCACAAGGCTATTTTTGTCATTTGGATGTTGACAAGGTGGAGAAGCATGGTTCGTGTTGTTAAGGTCATGGGCGGTATAATTTCCTCTCATGGCGTCTATGGTGCTCAAGTAAGTGTAAATGGGCTTGAAAATAAATAAAACAAAAGAGTGGTTCAATAAGAAACCCTAAACTCGGGTGATTTATGGAACTTTCCGTAAATAATAATAATACTAATAATAAAATAAATAAATAATTATAAGAAGCGTAAAAGAAGAAGAATAAGAAGAATAAATATAATAAAAACAAGAAAAATAAGAAGAATAATAATAGTAATAATAATAATAATAATAATAATAATAATAATAATAATAATATAGTAAGAAGCTGGGAAGAAGAGAAGAAGAAAATGGAATAAATATAATAAAATAAGAAAGGATAATAAGGTGAAGAAGGAAGAAACAAAATAATAATAATAATAATAATGATTAATAATAATAGTAATAATAGTAATATAAATAAATAAATACGTAAATAAATAAATAATAAGAAGAGCAAGAACAAGAAAAGAATAATAAACAAATAATAATAAGAAGAAAAATAATAAATAAATAATTATAAAAAGAAGAATAAGAAGAACAAGAATAAGAACAAGAAAAGTAAGATTAAATATAATAAAATAAGAATAATATTAATAACAACAACGGTAATCACCAAAATAATCATTTGTTTGAGGGACAACATAGCTGACAGACTGCTTCCAATGCCTCAACTCGAAAGGAGTGTGGCCAGGAAATCTCTTTGCCAATAAGACCGCACGTCAGAAGAGTTGCGGAAGTGACATCATCGCCATTGTCGTCCGCTGTATGCATCGGGGACCATACGAGAGGGGGTGTTGCCGGTATCAGCAGGGCAGATTAGGTCGGAGGCAGTCGCCACACGGACGGGACCTTCCGCCCGCCAGCAGTGAAACCGGCACAAGAGCCCCCGGGCGCTGGCCCCGCCATCGCCCATCGAACAACACGAAGAAATCAACAGCATGTAAACATCCGGCCGAACTGTCCACCTGAACTGGTCAAGAATTGCGCTCAAACATTTCATCCCAGCACGTGCCCCAACATTCAAAGAACAGTTTCAACGTAACCGTTTTAGCCACAACGCCAACACCATATTTAAACACATCCAGCCAGGTTCATGACCGTTCATCTCGAGACGACAAACCACGAGCCTCCACGCCTGCCTGCAACTGCCTCATCGTCCTGGTCTCGCCAGCCAGCCCCGCCCAGCAATGAACAGCAACCTTATCGTATCCCTGTTGTCTTCCCACACACAGACCCCAGCGCGGAACGCCCAGCACCAGGCGCCGCCGCCCACCTCACGCCGCATCCACACCGCGATCTGGCTCAACCGAGCACGAGGTAGCCTGGGAAGGATTACACCAGAGTGCTGGTTCATCGAGCTACTTTTTCCTCCTGTCGTCCGAGCCTCAGCCCAGGCGCCTGGGTCACCTCAGCTCAGCCTCTCTCGACCGCATCAGCCCAGTACGACCTGACCAAGAGCATGATCCTCGGACCACTGGCGGCCATCGGGCACTGCAATGGGTCTCTTCTTAGCCAGCCATGACGAAGAACTCTCCTGACTTCACAAACGCGACCATGTGAACTTTCACCGCCCAACAATAAGACGAAGATGAACAACGATACGAATACGAAAACACAACACACAATCACACACAATGAACAACACAGCACACTGCACACAATAGCACAATCAACAATCACACTGCGAACAAACATCAAAAACGAACATCAACAAACGATCACAGCAGAACGAACAAAACATAATCATCAATCATATCACGGGCGGCGAACTGGTCAATCAACACCGTCCAACAACACGGTCATCAACTGTGCACAATCCAATACCCACAAGAATAGTTCAAACAAACAGTTGTTCAATCATCATCTCAATACCCTCATCATATTCTTCTTCTTGTTCTTCTTCTTATTGTTATCTATTAGTTATTACTATTAGTTATTATTATTATTATTATTATTGTTGTTGTTGTTGTTGTTGTTGTTGTTATTGTTATTACTATTATTATTATAATTATTATTTATATTTTTTTTTATTTATTCTTCTTGTCTCGTTCTGTTTCCTCTACTTCTTATAATCATTTATTTATTATAATATTTCACATTTTATTTTATATTTCTTCTTCCTCTTCTTCTTCCTCTTATTATTATTATTATTATTATTATTATTATTATTATTATTATTATTATTGTTATTGTTATTGTTATTGTTATTACTATTGTTATTGTTATTACTATTATTACTATTATTTACTTATTTATTTAATATTATTATTGTAATTATTATTATTGTTATTTTTACTAATATTTTCATATTTTTATTATGTTTATTCATCTTCATCTTATTATTGTTATTATTATTATTATTATTTAATATTTTTATTAATTTTTTTTTTATATATCTTCTTATTCTTCCTCCTCTTCTTCTTATTTATTTTTTTACTTTTCTTATTTTTTTGTTATAATTATTATTGTTTTTCTTTTTCTTGATCTTCTTCTTCTGCTTCTTATTATTATTATTATTATTATTTATATATCATTCATTTTTTAGTTCTTGTTCTTCTTCTTATTTATTTATTTATTATAATTATTATTTTAATATTTTTATTATATTTCTTCTTCTTGTTGTTCTTCTTCTTATTATTATCTATTAGTTATTACTATTATTAGTTATTATTATTATTATTTATTTTATTTATTTATTATTATTATTGTAATGATTATTACTGTTATTTTTATTAATATTTTCATATTTTTATTATATTTTTTTCTTCTTCTTCTTCTTCTTCTTCTTATTATTATTATTATAATTATTATTATTATTTAATATTATTATTAATATTTTTGTATTATGTTTCTTCTTATTCTTCCTCCTCTTCTTCTTATTTATTTATTACTTTTCTTATTTTTTTTTCTTGTAATTATTCTTCTTTTTCTTTTTCTTGTTCTTGTTCTTCTTCTGCTTCTTATTGTTATTTATATATATTTTTTTTAGTTCTTGTTCTTCTTATTATTTATTTATTTATTATAATTATTATTTTAATATTTTTACTATATTTCTTCTTCTTGTTGTTCTTCTTCTTATTGTTATCTATTAGTTATTACTATTATTACTATTACTATTACTATTACTATTACTATTATTATTATTTATTGTTCTAATATTTTATAATATTTCCTTTTCTTCTACTTTTTCTTACTTATTTATTATTAATTACTTTTCTTCTTCTTATTTATTTATTATTATTATTATTATTATTTTATTCTAATTTATTTATTATTTTTTCTTATATTTTCTTATATTTATTCTTGTTTTTCTTTTTCTTCTACTTCTGCTTCTTATAATTTATTTATTTATTTATTTATTATTATTATTATTATTATTATTATTATTTGTTTATTATTTTTTCTTATATTTTTTCTTCTTTTCTTGGTCTTGTTCTTCTACTTCTTGTAATTAATTAATTAATTAATATTATTTTTCATTTTTTTTGTTATGTTTCTTCTTGTTCATTTATCATCATCTTATTATTATTATTAATAATTATTTTTCTTATTTTTTATTATATTTATTCTTCACTTTCTTCTTCTTCTTCTTCCTTTTTCTTCTGCTTATTTATTTATTTATTAATTTATTTATTTAATAAAAGTAGACGAAAGTGCCCCTTGCATGGGAAGTCGTGGCACTACAATCATTTCACCGGTTTGAGAGAAAGTTGGGGGTTTCTTAGGTAATCCCAAGAGACTAGCTTTACGGGAGCCGTTTAAGAATAGAGGTTTATGTTTAACACTTATCTTTCCGCTTAAAAATTTGTGAATACTGCTGAATGTGTTGTTATTGTCGTAGGCTTGTGATTATGGCGGTAAACCTAGTTAATGGGTGATGCTACTTGACACCGGTAGTGGAGACTTTGGCTGAATTGAAAGTTCACATGATCACTCGACACTGGGAGATCATCCGAAGGACACCTTTTGCAGCATTCACTGAGCTGCAAGCTGTATTCCAAGAAAGGGCCCTTCTTGATTCTCATTTGCAAAGATACAATGGCCGCACTCAATAAATTCAGGATCGGGGCAAGCTTGCTGAGTTTCAGGCCTGGAGATGTGGGCTCTCATTCTTGGTCTGCGTTGCGATGGAGATGCAGTCGTGTTTCAGAAGAAGAAAACACGCTCAGCTTTTGAAGAGAGGTATTTATCAAAAACATACAAGAGACACAGAGACTCCATCAAGAGAACTCTTGAGCAACTTGTTTGACAGAGGGGGAAGAAGAAAATTTGTCAAACTCCTGATGGTGTACCTCATGGGTATAATCCCCTTCCCAAATACCTCATGCTCGGTTCTGAATTGGATCCTTGATTATGTGGATGATCTACTTGGCATGGGGTGATACGCATGGGCCAGGCGACGCACAAGTGCCTTTTTGGAGGACGTTCCATAAGCTACTGCTCGAGTGCAAGCTAGATGTGTGGGGAAGAAGACCAACACGGGATACATTCAGGGTTGCTCGGTTGCACTGATCATTTACTTTTACAAGCTGGCCGGAACCGGAAAGAAAGTCCATTTTGGCAAGACCACAAGGATGCTGTGCTACGGTGAAAATAGTTACCGGAAGCAAGCGTCGATAGAAATTAGTTTGTCATCTCTCGAATGAACGGAGGTAATAAATCATGAACAATGTGTTTAACAATAGTAGTTAATGTTTAAATATAGTATTTAGCATTTAACAATAGTAGTTTCTGTTTAAAAATATTCTTTAGTGTTTAAAATTTTTGTTTTCTGATTAAATATATAAGTTAAATGTTTAAACACAATTCTTATTGTTTAAATTGAATGATTTCGCTGAGATTGTTTTGTTTACATATATTAGTTTCTTGTGTTGGTCCCGGTGAATGCTGATGAAGATATATTTGTTCGGGCCAACGCCGGGGGAATGCTATTGCTCGGAACCACTTGCTCGAAGGCAAGATGAGAGGTCAACCTCTTCCGTGTGTGCTCGACAACGTTCCCCTACTTCCAGCCTAATGCGCGCACGCATTCTTCGTCGCTGGAGAAGCCCCCTACCCCACCCGACGGCAACACCCCCCTCTCCCGACCCAATAGTCCCCCCTCGATCGCCACAACCCCCGGACGACAATAGGTGATGATGTCACTGCAACTCTTCTACAGGCGTGCCAGATATTGATGACCGAGTTCCCTTGGCTTGTCACTCAGGTTGAGGCATTGGAAGGACGGTCACAATCGACTGCGCTGTCCCTCCAAACAAATGATTATTTTGGTGATTACACGTTGTTGTTGTTGTTGTTATTATTATTATTCTTATTTTTTATTATATTTATTTTCCTTTTTCTTGTTCTTGTTCTTGTTCTTCTTGTTCTTCTTTTTTTTATAATTATTTATTTATTATTTTCTTCTTATTATTATTTGTTTATTATTCTTTTTCTTGTTCTTGTTTCTTTATTATTTATTTATTTATGTATTTATTTATTTATTTAGTATTACTATTATTACTATTATTATTATTATCGTTATTGTTATTATTATTATTTTGTTTCTTCCTTCTTCTGCTTATTTATCTTTCTTATTTTTTATTATATTTATTCTTCTATTTTCTTCTTCTGCTTCTTACTATTGTTATTATTATTATTTTTATTATTATTATTATTATTATTATTATTATTATTATGTATTCTTCTTCTGTTCTTCTTATTTTTCTTGTTTTTTATTATATTTATTCTTCTTATTCTTCTTCTTTTTTTGCTTCTTTTAATTATTGATTTATTTATTTATTTTATTATTAGTATTATTATTATTTACGGGAAAGTTCCCATAAATCCCTGCAAGTTTAGGGTTTCCTATTAGGTCCCTTCTTTTTGTTTTATTTATTTTTCAGCCCATTTACACTTAACGGAGGCACTATAGATGTTATGTGAGAGAGGAAATTACTTAACTGCCCATGATCTTAACAACCTGAAACCGTGCCTTCTCCCTCCTTGTCAACATTCTGAAATGACAAAAATAGCCTTGTGAATACCTTGGGAATCGCTTGCGAGCAGGCAGGTGTGCCAACGGGTAGCGAGTGAAGTGTTGGGATTCGCGTTGGAAACCGTATTGTTGCTGATGCCGCATCCCTTCGTCTCCTTCTTTACGTGGTGAAGGACGTTGAAATTCCCTTTTTCCCGCAGTGGTCTTTCTTACAGAACTTTTTCTTTGAGTTACTCGGAGTATCCCATCCTTGGTTTTGAATTGTTTGTGAAGATCTCTGTCAAGAGCCTCAATGAACTGAAGATTGGTGATTTTGCTTCATGGAAAAATCTAGCACAAAGGTGAGATAACTTTCACGGGTGCCCATTGAAGAATGGCTATTTGATTGGTATTCTTTATATTTTTTTTGTGTAATTTTGTTTATTTCCTGTGTAAATATCAACATTCAGTGGGGTGTAGATTGTAATGTTTGTGGCTTTGGCTGTGTAGTTACTGTGTAACATTTGTGGTTTGATGTGTCTAATATTATGTTCATATTTCAGTTATTGATTTGGTGTGTGTATTTTTCCATATAGAACAGAAGATAGCAACAACACTTACGAACGCTCGGTGTTATTTGGCCCCTGTTGTTGAAATGATCTTAGAGTTAAATAAAAATAAAGAGGCGGCACTGGGAGATCCTCCGTTGTATGCCATTTACCCATTTGATGGATGTCGCACCCGTGGTTCAAGAAAGAGGGGTTGACGCGCTGTTGCAGGTGTATGATAACCGTAGCCAGCGCTTTAAGATAGGTGAAAGCATGCTCTCATTCAGAGCAGAAGATGTCACACTCATTCTAGCCCTCCGTTGCGATGGAAATAATATATCCTTCAAGCGCGAGAGGGTCAAATCTGATTTTGAGAAAACTTTTCCTCATAAAATGCATAACCATCACCGCGATGCAATTAAAGAAAACCTATTCAGGCTTGTACGCAGTGAAGACGGTGAGAAGGAGACCTTTGTGAAGCTCCTCGTGTTGTACTTCATGACTACTGTCTAATTCCCTAATACTTCTTTGAATGCACCATCATTCAAAGCAAGGTTTACTGATGATCTAGCCTTGCTCAGCGGTTATGCTTGGGCGCATGCAATTCACGAGTAGCTGATGGCCAATGTCACTATAACCGCCGCCCGTGTCCAACTTCTGTATAAAGAAAAGTACACCACTGCAGGCTACATGAAAAGGCTCTCCATTGCCTTGATCATCTGGTTCTATGAGGTGGCGGGCAACGTGAAGAAACTGCGATTAGGACGGACACCCCGTATAATGTGTTACGGGGAGTAAAGTTTCATAAAGATGGCGTCTATCGGGCCACTATTGAAATCACTCAAAGGAACACAAGTAACTTATTCCTCTTGCTTTGTAAAATGTTTGGTACTTTGGTGTAATAAGCTATTTCATGTGTATTATAATAGTTTATTGTGTATTATATGATACTTCTGTGTAGAATATCTTGTTCCTATATAAAGTATCACATTCGTGTGTAACATATTAGTTTCTTGTGTAGGATTACGTTTTCCTGTGTAAAAATAATAGTTACTATGTATTGTCTCGACTTTTATGTGTATATTTTTATATTAATTGTGTATGATATGCTGACGACATTCTATTTGTTGCATGTTTGCTTTGCAGTTCTTGGAGCTTATGCCAGCAAACGACGAAGAGAATGTCTTAGTTGGTAATGGCAGTTAGAGCTGCAAACAAATCTCTGATAGGCGACTCAAAAAGGAGGTCCCGACCACCAACTAGGCTGACGAGGCCTTCAAAAAAAAAAAGTCCCCGCCTAACACTGGGAACAAGGCAAGCACTGAGCTAGTAAAGAAGTGAGCTCAGGATGAATCCCCCAATCGAACTCTGACAAAATCAGCCACCATCAGATGTCGATTAAGAAGTCAGGCGAGGTTCCTCTAGATGGCAATGATATGCGGTGATTATTGGAGCAAGTTTTAATTGAGTTTCGTGATTTTTGCGCTCGTATAGACGAGCGTGACAGAGAGGATGTAAAGCGAAAGAGGGGCAAGCCACCGTCACCGCCTCGGGATTCAGCCACCTGTGTGACACCAACAGATATTGGTCATCCTACTCCTTCATCAGGTCAGTTCACTGGTTCTAGTACAAGGTTCAAACGGATAGCACAATTTTGGCATGACACGAAGATGACTGGCCATGGCAAAATTCCGGCACATCATGAGGACGCTGCTAGGGAGGATGTTCAAGTTCCCCCGTCAGCAAGTCACTAACCCAGGTCAAAAGCTGTAGCATAGGTCACCGTTAATGACAATCCTGTTCCGGAGGCCCCCCGTGATGAAATTCCTTCTACTTTCTTCCGTCCTGAGACCCCAATGACCACAAATGTTCCAGTAACAGCCTAAGAGACTCCCCCAGGCGTGTTATACAATGCACGACTTCTGTAGATACACATCAACATATTGTAAGAGAACATTCTCCGAAGAAAATTCCACCAAAAGATAGCCCAGTCAAGAAGACACCACCAAAGAGACCACAACCGAAGAGAGCTCCAAGGAAAAGGGTCCCTCCTCCACAGAAGAAGAAAAACTGTTGAAATTGAATCCCATGACTCTGACTTGTAAGAACCGGATGAGGATGTATTGCGTGATGTTGACATATTACTCGAGACACTCACTTGTTCGGGAAAGTATAAACCAACAGAGGAGCCGGTTGCGCTGGTCCCATACCAGGGTAAAGCAGAGGGGGACAAGTCTATCATAAGGAGTAGAAGAAGGCCAAAACAGGCTTCCTGCCACGGAAGAAGTATTATCTATGTCTTGGAAGATTGACCAATCTCTAGCAATCAACCCTCACTCTCTACCTGAACACAAGGGGTGACATGTATTTTTTGTTTTTGTCATGCGGATTTCTATATTATGATGTCTTTATTATACATATGTGTAATAATATGCTTCAATGCGTACGTTTATGATTTTTGTGTAACCATTACTTTTTCCTGTGTAAAGTTTCATTTTACCATGTAAAATGTATGCTTCCTTGTGTAACAAAGGCATTTCTTGTGTAACATATTTCCGTCTTGTGTAAAGTATCACTTTTATGTGTAAAATGTATGTTTCACTTTACACTTTTTAACATGTATTTTTTGTTTTTATATAGTCCTATCATTTGGAAGTTACATATCATTTTAGATCAGTGCAGTGCAAAGAGACAGATGTCATCATTTCAATCTTGTGTGTTGATGTCTTTGATATAGCTTGCACACCATTGCCTTGCTACAATGAAAAGCCAACTCTTTTTCATCTACACCTTGTTGACCCATTGAAATTTTTCCTATTAGTTTCAATTTGTTGAGAGCGTCAATAGTCGAGCTACTTCAAGTTCTTACTAGTTTAAACCACCATTAAAATAGGGCTTTTATCTTTACCTTTCCTTTAACTTTTAGACTACATTATTATTATGTATTACATCTTCACCAAATATTCCACTGACATTGATGTTTTTCCATTCATGATTCTTGTAGGTACACCATATCAGTTGCCCATGCAATCTTCCTAGATCATGAAGTTGGCAGTCTATCTCCAGGGAACTATGCAGATTTTGTGGGTTTTCCATCCACTTCATCGGAAGAGTTTGCAAATGATGTACCGGCCACTATTTTTGCAACCTATATTAATGGTGTGCAGGCATACCCATGATATCTCTTGGGCATTGAACAATTCCATATTGTATTGTATAATATACTGTGTCATTAGCTTTATTAGCATACATTCGAGAGTTTTGAGTGGACTAGTTGATCTAATACTATTTCCCCTATCTAAGGTAATTTTTTTCTAAAAATTTTTCAAGTTGTGTGAAAAAGTGGCATTACATTCTAACAAATTATTACCTAGTATTATCCCAACTTAGGATAATGTGATAAATTTAATTCATAGATTTTATCGTTATTGTTTTGCTGGGTCCTTAGTTCTTTGGAATTTTTTCTAATGCATAAACTGTAGATGTTTTAGAGTATTTTCTTTTTCCTCTTAACATTTCCTTTTCTGCGAATTTTGTTTGTTCCTATATGTTTGGGTCAAAATCACTTCCAAAGACAAAAGTTTTTTAAATCTCCTGCTTGCATATTTGTCCTTTAAACATTTGTAGATAGAAAACTGAAACTAATGCATCATTAATTTTAAAGACTGACCAGATTTAATTTTAGAAACATTATTTTAACTCATGACTTTAAATTACATTGCAAATACCAATGCAAGTTGCACCTCTAATGCTTTTAATTAAAGATTTCATTAAAATTTCTTGTTATTCGATTTAATTTATGACTTCTAGTACATCTTAAAGGCCCTTTCTTGTAACTAACGTATAATCCAGTACATTCCAAGCCTTTATTCCTATGATCCAAAGAAGCATTCTCAAAGATGAATAAGAGAAAGGAAAAATCTGAGCCTCTTTTGAAGGCAGGTTGCCTAATACCTATTCTTCCATCTTGCGAATAATACCCAAGGATGCAAAAAAATCAAGTGGTTTTAGGAGGAGGCTCTTTAATGTAGTTGTCATGCAACAAGCAAAGTTAAATAATGTAATATTGGTACAAAAAGGTTAAGGATGGCAATGGATCTGGGATGGGTGGATTCACCAAGATTTTACACTCTGGGAAGTTAGACAATTAGATGAATGAGATCCCAACTTTTGTTGTTAAACCCCTCCCAAATGGAATGGATCAAAATTTATATTTAGGTGTTATTTACACTTTGATATATTGCAATGAAGTAGTTGGATAAGCATTCTGCAGAAATAAAAATATTTTTGAACCATTCATCTCAAAACGTGTTGTATAATAAGAATTATGTACAATTTCTCAAATTTAGGGATTTCATTATAATACTATAATTACACCATACATTTTACATACATATAATCTTATTAAATCTTATTCACATAATCCACATTATTCCTAATGCTTCTCAAGGGTTATATTGTCTATAATAGACCATGAGCTTTTGTGCAATGGCTAGAAGAAGCAACTATCAATGAAGAGTGAGTGCATATATATATATATATGACGAAAGCAACAAGTACTATATACATCAGGGGCCTGCGCATGGGCTGGGAATAATCATCCAACTCACGTAACCTCAGCTGGGGGATGAGGGGTTTGGGCTGCAAGCCTCACCCACAACCAGCGACCCGCTACAATTGTTGCTTCTAACGAGTCTTGAAATCGAGACCTTTTGAATGTCTCACACACGATTTCCATAATAAGGCAAAGTACCTCTAGGCTATAACCCCTTTAGTGAGTGGGTAAATATATATATATAATAAAATTTCTCTTGAGTTTCCCTTTTTTCCATTCTTTAATATAAAAAAAAATTAGGCAACAAAAGTCTAAAAAAAGCTTATTTTATAAAATATTAATGAAAAAGCTTGTAATTGAAGATTTCTTGGACCACGGCTGCCAAGTCCATCATGTGCGCAAAAGGGGTCCGGCGGAGGATCTGTCAGTGGGTTTTATTCATCACTTTCTTCAATCCCTCTTTCGTCTCCACGACAGGGGCCAGGTAACACCTAGCATTCACTAGAGTGGCAGTCATTCCTATATTCAATTGAAATTACACAAAATGATCACATTTTACACAGAAGAAGGATATGTTACACAGGACATAATGTATATTACACGGAAAAAAATCCAAAAACCTACAATAATACACACGAAAGCATGATATCCACACCGCCGAATGTCAGATTCTAGACATTAAATCCACAAAAACACACACAAAAAGAACACCAAAGTCTGCCGACTTCTCCTTACCTTTTTGCTTGTGTTTTTGTTTCCAGGAAGGCTCACGATTTTCTGGGAAGCCGACAATGCGAAGAGAAGATCAAGCTCGTCGGCGAACGAACAAGGAGAACTCAGTCCTAGGCGCAAGAAGAAGAACAACAACAACAAGAAGAAATGCTTCCACTGCAACCAAGCGTATAAAAAGAACACGAAGAGTTGCCTAGTTGGTTAGGGCTGCCGGTTCCTAACCGTTTTGCGGTTTCCAATAGCCATCAAGGGCATTCTTGTCATTTCCCCTCTAGATTTTGGAACATGCACAAGGGGCAAAATGGACATTTCAATGGTCATTTAACAGCCCATTAACGACCATTACATCCATGTGGATTTAAAGGGAATTAATTTGAAAAGGAGGAACCTTTGAGGAATAACCAAAATTCAAGGGATTTTTTTAAGGATTATGCAAAATATAGGGGGACTTATAAGGCATTACCTGTTATTATTACTATTATTATAATTGTTATTTATATATTTTTTTATATTTATTCTTCTTGTCTCGTTCCGCTTCTTCTACTTCTTATAATTATTTATTTATTATTATTTTTCATAATTTATTTTATATTCCTTCTTCTTCTTATTCTATAATTATTATTTATTTATTATTATTGTTATTATTGTTATTACTATTATTGTTATTTTATTAATATTTTCATATTTTTATTTTATTTCTCTTATTCTTCTTATTATTGTTATTATTATTTATTATTATTCGTATTTTTTTTATTATATTTCTTCTTATTCTTCCTCTTCTTCTTCTTTATTTATTATTTTTCTTATTTTTTTTATAATTATTCTTCTTTTTCTTTTCTTCTTCTTCTTCTTCCGCTTATTATTATTATTATTATTATTATTATTATTATTATTATTATTATTATTATTATTACTATTACTATTACTATTATTGTTAATTATTTTTCATATTTTTTTAACATATGTCTTCTTCTTCTTCTTCTTTATCTTCTTCTTCTATTCCCTTTTATCATTATTATTATTATTATTATTATTATTATTATTAATATTATTATTATTATTTTATTGTTAATATTATTATTATTATTTTATTTTTTTATTCTTCTAATTTATTTATTATTTTTCTTATATGTTCTTATATTTATTCTTCTTTTTCCTTTTCTTCTAATTCTGTTTCTTATAATTAATTAATTATTTATTATTTATTATTTTTATTATTATTATTACTATTATGGTTATAATTATTTTTTCTTATTTTTTATTATATTATTATTCTTTTCTTGTTCTTCTTCTTCTACTTTTTGTAATTAATTAATTAATTAATTAATTAATTATTATTTTTTTCATATTATTTTGTTATATTTCTTCTTCTATTATTATTATTAATTATTATTTTTCTTATTTTATATTATATTTATTCTTCTCTTTCTTTTTCTTCTTCTTCTTCTTCTTCTTCTATTGCTTATTTATTTATTTATTTATTTTTGTTATTATTTTTCTTGTTCTTGTTCTTGTTATTTTATTTATTTATTTATGTATTTATTAATTATTATTATTATTATTATTATTATTATTATTATTATTTTCTTCTTCTTCTTTTTATCTTATTTATTATTATTAATTTTTTTTTGCTTATATTTATTCTACTTTTTCTTCTTCTACTGCTTATTATTATTATTATTATTATTATTATTATTATTATTATTATTATTATTATTATTCCATTTTTATTATTATATTTCTTCTTATTCTTTCTCTTCTTCTTCATCTTTTATTTTTATTTTTATATTTATTCTTCTTCTTTTTCTTATTATTATTATTATTATTATTATTTATTTTTCTTCTTTATTTATTATTTTTCCTCTTCTTCTTTTCCTTGTTCTTCTTCTGTTTCTTATTACTATTTATTATTATTATTATTATTATTATTATTCTTTTTCTTCTTCTTCTTCTTATTTAATTATTAATTTATTTATTATTATTCTTTATTATTATTATTATTATTTATTTGTAATTTTTCTTATTTTTTTTATACTTCCCCTTCTTGTTCTTTTTCTAATTTATTTATTATTAATTATTTTTCTTATTTTTTATTATATTTATTCTTGTTTTTCTTGTTCTTCTTGTTATTTATTTATTTATTTATTATTATATTATTTTCTTCTAATTATTATGTATTATTCTTCTTATTTATTTATTTATAATTTTTGCTTATTTTATATTAACGGATTGATTTTTAAATTTTATGTATGAAATTACCCTTGCATGGGAAGTCGTGGCACTATAATCATTTCGGCGGTTTGAGAGGAAGTGGATTTTTTCTTAGGGTAATCCCAAGAGACGACTTTACTGGAGCCGTATACTTGTTTTTTCTCAACTCGCTTCTTCAGCTTTTCCCTTTCCGAAGTTGTTTCTACCGGCACATCCTTTTTAATTTCAGCTTTATCTTTTCTACCGGTGTCTCGATCCCGCGCAATTATTTGGCATTTCATCAATTTGCAATCTATGGTATTGAAGAAGTTGAGATTATGGTTTTATGTTAACTATTCTGGTACAAAGAAAGATTTTCTGTTTTGTTTTATGGTTCTGTTTTTATTAGAAGATATTGAAGTCTGCAGGGGGATTTCTCGGCTAGGGTTTGTTTGTATGCAAGGAGATTTCTCGGCTAGGGTTTTGTTTTGTTTAACATTTTTGTCTATGTACACGATCGAAATAATTTTTCGATTGTTATGATTTGTGTAATGTTTATAATGTACGTTTCCCCTTTCATTTGATATGGTTGTAGTTTTAGAAATGATCTTTCCATTTAAAAAATGAGTTTTAGTTTAAAAACGAATGTCTCCATTTAAATATTGTGGTTACCGTTTAAGAAACTAGATCACTGTTTACAATATTATATTTATGTTTAATAATTTAGGCTTCTGTTTAAAATCTTATATTTCCGCTTACAACTTTGTGAATACTGCTAAATGTGTTGTTATTGTCGCAGGCTTGTGATTATGGCGGTTAACCTACTTAATGGGTGATGCTATTTGACACCGGTAGTGGAGACCTTGGCTGAATTAAAAGTTCACATGACCCCTCGACAATGGGAGATCATCCGAAGGACACCGTTTGCATCATTTACTGAGCCAGAAGCTGTATTCCAAGAGAGGGCCCTTCTTGATTCTCTATTACAAAGGTATGATGGCCGCACCAATAAATTCACGATCAGGGAAATTCTGCTGAGTTTCAGGCCTGAAGATGTGGTCCTCGTTCTTGGTCTGCGTTGCAATGGAGACGCAATCGTGTTTCAGAAGATGAAAACACGCTTAGCTTTCGAAGAGAGGTATTTATCAAAAACCTACAAGAGACACAGAGACTCCATCAAGAGAACTCTTAAGCAACTTGTTCGACAGAGGGGAGATTAAGAAAATTTTGTCAAACTCCTAATGGTGTACCTCATGGGTACAATCCTCTTCCCAAATACCTCATGCTTGGTTCTGAACTGGATCGCTGATTATGTCGATGATCTACCTGGCATGGGGTGATACGTATAGGCGCAGGCGACACACAAGTGGCTTATGGAGGATATTCCATAAGTAGCAGCTCGAGTCCAAGTTAGATGCGTGGGGAAGAAGATCAACACAAGGTATATTAAGGGTTGCTCGATCGCGCTTAACATCTAGTTTTATGAGCTGACGGGAACCAGAAAGAAAGTCTGTTTCGGTAAGACCCCAAGGATGCTGTGCTATGGTGAAAATACTTACCGGAAGCAAGTGACGATAGAAACAAGTTTATCATCTTTCGAAGGAAAAGAGATAATAAATCATGAATAATGTGTTTAACAGTAGTCGTTAATGTTTAAATATAGTATTTAGCATTTAACAGTGTTTATTTTCTGTTTAAAAGTATTCTTTAAAGTTTAAACATTTTTTTTTCTATTTAAGTACATGCGATACCATTTAAATATATAAGTTAAATGTTTAAATATATTTGTTATTGTTTAAACTGAATGATTTTGCTGAGATTGTTTGGTTTACATACGTTAGTTTCCTGAGTTGGTCTCGGTGAATGCTGATGAAGATATATTTGTTTAGGCCAACCGCCGGGTGGATGCTATTGCTCGGAACCACTTACTCGAAGGCAAGATAAGAGGCCAACCTCTTCCGTGCGCGCTCGACGCCGTTTTCCTACTTCCAGGCCAACGCGAGCACGCATTCCTCGATACCGGAGAAGCCCTCCCCTACCCGGCCCGATTGTAACACCCCCGCCGACCACGACAATGATAGTCTCCCCGATCGCCATAATCCCCCCGACCGTAGCAAACCACCCGACGGTACTAGGTGATGATGCCACTGCTACTCTTCTGCAGGTGTGCCAGATATTGATGAACGAGTTCCCTCGGCTTATCGCTCGGGTTGAGGCATTGGAAAGACGATCACAATCGACTACGCCATCCCTCTAAACAAATAAAGCACCCGGGATGGACGAGGCTTCAGAATTTGATGATGAGGACTTCATCAGGATTGCCATTCCAAGACGGCCACGTTTGAAGAGAGTTGCTAAAAAGAGGAAAATAGTAATGCCTCTGTGTCCACCATCGGCTGATGATGAAATATTGGCAGCACCAAGGCGGCTGATGCTGTTATTGAGTCTATCACCGTTGATGACATGCTCATCACGGTGGAGAAAATCACAGATGATGTTGCCATTGCCGCGGTTGATAAGATCATTGACTCTGTTATCATCGAAATCAACGTCATGGTGGAATCGGGGGCCGACAGTGCGACATCGAAGATGGATACAATTCCTGAAGAACAAGAACCAGCTAAGGGTGTGTCTCCTGTTGATGTTGTTATCATGGCCGTGGTTGAGAAGATTGTTGACTAAGTTGTCAATGAAATCATAGTCATGATTGAACCAGCGGCTGACAGTGCCCCATCGAAGGTAGACACAATCCCACAACAAAAAGAAGCATGTAAGGATATGTCTTCAGTTGATGTTGTCGCCCTGTCCGCATCGAAGGAAGATGCTGCTGGTGCTGAACACCGACAACCGTCAACAGTACCGCATGATGATCCCAAAATAGCTATTGACGGGGGCAAGGGAACGCCATCGAAAAAGCAACGAGTGATATGATCCTTGCTAAGCAACAATATAAAGAAGTTCGGAAAGACTTTATTCTTAAGAAGAAAAAATACTTTGGACAATTGCGCTTAACAAATTCTAGCAAGAGTTGATAAGGATCTTCCTCAAATGCTGTATGGACAAGTAAGTTTGAAGTTTTTATGTTATTATTTAAATTTATATGTTAACCTTTAATTTATGTATTTACCGTTTAAATATTTGCGATATCATTTAAATATTCATGATATCATTTAAATATTTACAATATCGTTTAATTATATATGTTACCGTTTAACCGCATGACTATCGTGTGGATGAATGACTCTCTTTGCACCACATGGTTCAGACTATTCACGCTGCTTAAGGGGAAAGAGATGGTTTAGACAATGTGATGGACATTTTCGTATGCATAATACAAAAGTCGCTGAGCAGAGTACCATATCCTTATAAAAAGCGCGCCTCCATCACATGACCACAAGCCCTGTTTATGTCAAAGCAGGACGACGCGGCTGACAAGACTTTAGCTATTATCGGAGATGCCGCGTGTAAGCTACATGATGTTGACATTGTCATCCTCACAATAATCATGAATGACCACTTCCATGTTGTGGTCCTTGACAATGACAAACAGGAATACATGCATTATTCTTCATGCCAAAGTGAGGAGTACGATAAAGACGCGTTAGAAATGGTAAGTTCTTTGATAAATAGTGTTTGATTAATAGTGTTTGGTAAATAATCGGTATTCTAATCTCAAATTGTATACCTTGACAGCGGAGGTTATTCGACACTTGTATCAATATTGAGTTCGGCGAGACGGTGACCATAAAGTACCCACTAGTTCACAACATTGAAACCCCATGACAAAAAAAAGAAAGTGTCGACTGTGCCGTCTATATCATGCGGTTTATCAAGCAAGTACTCGACGATGAAAGCTATAGCTAGCGCAAACAAGCGTCTCTTATGTGAGATTAAAGTATGTTGCACGTATACTTAAGAAAGGGAGCGCGGCAGGCATCACTGAGAAATGGGGGTTGTCTTCAACTGTGGGGAAATAGAATTGACATGATATTGTTTGTTTTCAAATGTAAACCAATTTTGTCGTAACAAATTTAAATTCAATTCATTGTTTTCAAAGAGCATGACAAATTTTTCAATGTAAATGTACTAGTCTGTATACTTATAAACTTGACTTTCTTTGTTTAACTTTCAATTTTAATGTTTAAATATTAGTGTTTATGTTTAAAATAAAGTAGTCTCTGTTTAAACTTACAACGTAGGATAATAAGTTAAAATAATGTAGTCTCTGTTTAAACAGACAATGTTTCTATTTAAATATATGTGTTACCTGTTAAGAATAAGAGTTTCTCTATTTAAATATCAAAAGTTGGCACTCAATTAAGTTTATTTCTTTTTTAAAATTTGTTTATTTACAATGCCTAGTCGGTGACAGTTTCATTGCAAGATCTACGATTGTGATCGGAGCCATGGCAGCGGCTGTAATGTAACTCACGGACCTCAAATACTTGCGACTCAATCCTATTTCATCTAGGACGCCCAAGTTGCCTTCTCGTCACAGGCGGTCGCAAACGCAGTTCACGATATCCGTCTGTAGGCTTGTCATCATCGGGTATGGGGAATATAGCTTCCTTATACGCAAGTTTGTAATTGTCGATGGTGAAGTAGCCGCTAATAAATCTATGAACATTGGTGTCTATCTGCATTATTGCATTGCAAGCGTGTTTGCAAGGGATACCATAAACTTACCACAAGTGACATGAGCAAGTTCTGATAGCAAGATCTATAGAGTTGCTGCACTAGTCAATCACTTCATAACGATCATCGACACAATGACTAACACAAAGATTTTGGCTATCCTCAACTAGTATCTCTACCTTCGAATGTATGTTTGGGTATAAGTAGGTCTCCCATTTGTTCGCTTGCTCACGGCAGTTGTATAATATGCGCATCAACTTGAACCTGTACAACGTAGAACACAAATCTCAAACAAGGTTAAGCAAAGACATTGATAGTTAAATAGAAACATATTTTTTTAAACCGTAGGATAATAAGTTAAACGATGAGTTGGATAGGTAAACACATAAAATGATATTTGAACAGTGCTGAAATTTTTTAAAGGATAAGACCAATTCTTAAGTGTAAATAAAATCAACATTCGAATACCTTATGGAGTAGACCATTTTTGTCACCGGTAAATGCCGAGTTTCTTTGATCCAAGCATTGAATGACTTCACGACATTTGAATACATCTCACTCCAATATTCACCTCTGAATAGATAATTCGACCAATGTGACATATCTGATTTATTAATCAACCAGTGATGGGGTTCGGGTGATGTGACCTGCAGTTCATTTACGGTATCATCAAATTCTTTAGCCGTGGATGCCCACACAATACGAAAGTATATAGACCAGCACTCCTCTCTCAATGCCTTCCCAAATTTGATGTTGGCTTTCGTAAAATTGGCCTCCAAGTGTCAAAGACAGTATGCATGTGGGGAAGAAGGAAAGACTCTCGCAATAGCGTTCAGAAGGCCCTTGGACCTGTCCGACACGAATGTAATTATCTCATGATAATCTCCTTTATCGTATAAAGCATCACCTAACTTAGAAATGAACCAAGTCCAATTGGCATCAGTCTCGTTGTCGACAATACGGAAGGCGACGCACAAAAAACCATTGTTTCCATCTTTACATATGGCACCCAATAGAGTACCCCGATACTTTCCAAGGAGGTGGGTACCATCGAGAAACAGCAGTGACCTGCAAGCCCTCTTGAATCCCACAATACATGCTCTGAAAGAAAAGAATGCACGTTTAAAATGCTCACCGTCTCTTTCTACAATGGCAATGCTGTCGGGGTTTGTCTCAACCACCTTATCCACGTACCAAAGCAACAAATCATAGCTGGAGATGTCGCTGCTGTCGAGGATCACCCTGGCATGCTCTTTTTCCAACCAAGCCTGCTTGTATGGAATGTGAACACTATGTTCCCACAACATGTCCTTCTGAATGTCGATGGCTTTGTACAAGGGCCAGTCCTTGAGCTTCTGAATCACTCGTGCACTTACCCATTTTTTGGACGCTTTCGGATATGACACTGATCTTATTCCACCACCGTAAATGTGTGACGGGTTGATTGTCTTGATTCTGAAAGTATTTTTATTATATTCATTTGATGTATGAAGGCGCAATTGACAACCATTAGCAGCGCATTCCACAGTCACCCTGTATTTTTCGTTCTTTATGAATTTGAAGTCAAAATTCCAATTGATTGCAAAATTTCAAAGTGCTCCCCTGAAATATTCAATGTCTTCAAAACATTGTCCGATATCCAACGACAACACTTTAGAATGATCTGACGAAGAAGGAATGCATCCCACACCGTCAGGGTCGCTATGGGGTAGAGCGGGAGCGCTCGCAGAATCCGAATTCCTGCCAACACTTCAGTTTAAAAGAAAAAGATCAATATTTTAAACAGAGACATAAAGTGTTTAAATGATAAATTAAAAATATAAACGTTAATTCAAATATTTAAATAGTGACAAAATAAATTAAACGGAGAAGACAATGATTAAATGAAAACATAATATATTTAAACATAGACTTGCACAGTTAAACAATAATGAACTTATACAACTAGATAAACATAAAAGAGAAGAATCTTACAACGAGAAAAACTAATTTTCAGTAGGGCTCGACAACAGCACATCGTCTGTCTCGACAACATTGTTTTCTATTAGACAAACCATTTTATATCGATCGGGTGATATAAACTTGACCCTGACATGGGAAACATCGAGACCCCATTGCTCACATATCTCAGCTAACACCGATTCAAAAGAAGTTAGCACCGTGAACATTAGCACTCGTCTATCCCAGTTGTATCTAGCAATACCACAAAAACTCTCCATAATAAATCGACATAACTTAAATCGAACAAACCAAATGAGGAGAAGAAGAAGAAGAAGAAGAAGAAGAAGAAGAAGAAGAAGATGTAAAGAGCCTTCTAAACTTTGTTTCACAAAAAGCAAGAAGAAAGGCAAACAAAAAAAAAGTGCACAATTGTTTGCATAAAGGTTAGACACGATATGATTAGGCGGTATTTTTCCCTTCATCGCAAGGGTAAAAAAAGAATTTCATAACATGGACCCACTTGAAGTGACCGACAAGGGGTAATCCCTAGAGACAATCATTACTGACACCGGTTATACTTTTTTCTTTTTCTCTTTCCACCTCTTCAGCTTTTATTTTCGGCTGGGCAACCTTGTCTCGAAGTTTTTCTTCATTTTCCACCATTGTCTCCAAGAAGAATTCTCGCTCAAGTATCCGGCATTTCATCTGTTTGCAATGTGAGGTATTGAGCCGAGGTGGACAACGTTGAAGAAGTTATGTTTATGGTTTTTTTTTATAAACCATTATGTTAGAAAAAGAGATTTTCTTGGTTAAGAGTTATGATTCTGTTTTTATTGGATGATATTGAAGTCTGCAGGGAGATTTATCGGATCAGGTTTTGTTTACATTTTCATTTTCGTTTAGGGTTTTGCACACGATCGAAAGAGATTTTTCGATTGTTATGTTGTGTAATGTTTACAATGAAGTTTCCCCTTTATGTTAATATGGTTACAGTTTTAATAATGAGTTTTTATTTAAACATTTGATGTTTATGTTTAAGAGTTGTTGTTTATGTTTAAATATTTATCTTTCCGTTTAAAAATTTAGGTCAGCGTTTAAACATATCACTTAATGCGAGCCCAACCCAAGCACGAATTCCCCGGCACAGGAGGAATGCCGCCCTACCTCGCCCGGGCGAAAAAGATTAATATGCAATTATGTAAAATAGAATTACTATGTAAATAACATTGTATCTCATTTAAATATAATTGATTTTGTTTAAATATCATTTTCATTATTTAATTTCTAAGTTTCTCTTTTTAAACAACATTGTCTCCCTATTTAAATATCATTTTTTATTTAAATATCGTTGTCTCTGTTTAAATAGTAAGCATTTTTGTTGAACTTTTTGTTTATTTACAATGCCATTTTTGCTTCTCAAAAGGTTTAAGTAAAACGTTAAGAGGGAATGCCCCTGTTTAAATATCAAAAGTGGACACTCAAATAAGTTTGTTTCTTTTAAAATATTTGTTCATTTACAATGCCTGGTCGGACTTCGGACACTTGCGACTCGATCCTTTTTCGTTTATTAAGATCATCGACACAATGACCAACAACGACCAACATGAAGATTTCGGCTTTCCTCAATAAGTATCTCTACCTTCGAATGTATGTCCAGGCATAGGTAGGTCTCCCATTTGTTTGTTTGCTCACGGTGGTTGCATAACATGCGCATCAACTTGCACCTGTACAACGTAGAACACAAACACTTAAACAAGGTTAAACAAAGACACTGATATTTAAATTGAACAAATTATATTTAAACGGTAAGATTAGAATTTAAATGAAGAGCCAGATAGTTAAACACACACAATGATGTTCGCAAAGTAAGGAAAAGCTTTTAAAGGATAAGAACAATTCTCAAGTGATAAATATCGACTCCGTTCTAAAGGATGTCTCATGGTCACCCTCTCCGGAGAACCTTCCGCAATCAACCAATAAGTGAAAACTTTCTTTTCCTGATCAAGTCGAAATGCACGCTTAATTGCTTGCCCATCATCCTCCGCTGGAGAATCCTCTGCATTCAGGCAATTACGCACGTTGGCTTTCCGACTTCAACATGAAAAGATAGTTTAACTTATTGCGGCTGATTGATTCTCTAGAAGAAGATGATTATGACACATCCTTCAAGAGAATATCCTGGACACATGAAGAAGAAACTCATGCGAGAACAAGCAGAGGAGGAGGAAAAGGAGGGGGGTGTCCAGGGGAAGGGGTCTTCCTTCTCATTTATGGTGTGAAGTCCACAAGTCGGTTGAAGCTTCAGATCCGAGAAAAAAAAAGAAAATGCACGGGGGACCGAGCTTGACTGAAAACGAGGAAGGGGTCTTCCAATATTTATGTTAAATTTTAGAAATTTAATGGCGTTATTAATTCTTGTGCACGGGATACCATAAACTTGCCATCTACGGCCTTGTACAAGGGCTGATCCTTGATCTTCTAAATACCAATGACAACACTTCAGATTGATCTGACAAAGAAGGAAGGCATCCCGTACCGTCAGGGTCGCCATAGGATGGGACCGGAGGGCTTGCAGAATCCGAATTCCTGCTAACACTTCAGTTTAAACGAAAAAGATCAATATATTAAGCAGAGACACTAAGTGTATTAATGATAAATTAAAAATTTAAATGCTAAGTCAATATTTAAACGTTAAGACAAATATTTAAAAAGAGACAAAATAAATTAAACGGAGAAGACAATGTTTAAATTTAAACATAATATATTTTAAACATGGACTTGCACAGTTAAACAATAATTAACTTATACAACCAGATAAACATAAAAGAGAAGAACATTACAATGAAAGGAACTCATTTTCAGTAGGATTCGACAATGGCACATCGTCTGTCTCGACAACAAGATCGACTACACCGCATTTGAAGATGGAGTATACTTGACACATCCGCTGGAAGTCAACCTCATTTTCTATTGGACAAACCATTTTATATCCATCGGATGTGATAAACTTCACCTTGACACGTGAAACATCGAGACCTCATTGCTCATATATCTCAGCTAACAGTGATTCCCAAGAAGTCAGCACCGTCAACATTAGCACTTGAATCGAAGAAATTCTCACCTTATCAGGAAACCGGTAGAACTCAAATCGAACAAACCAAATGAGGAGAAAAAGAAGAAGATGTGATGAGTCTTCTAAACTTTGTTTGACAAAAAACAAGCAGAAAGACAAAAAAAAAATGCAAAATTGTATGTATAAAGGTAAGACATGATGTGATTGGGCGGATTTTTTCCCATCATTTTCGAGGGCAAAAAATTGAATTTCATGACATGGACCCATTTGAAGTGAATAATAGGGGGTAAAAGGGAACTTAAACAACAACGGAAAGGTTGTTCGGGGTTTACAAAAGTTGGAGGGGCTGTTTAGGAATATTTGAAATTCACGAGGGTAAACAATAATTATCCCTTATTATTATTAATTAATTAATTAATTAATTAATTTAAAATTTCCTTATTTTTTATTATTCTTCCTCTTCTTCTTCTTTTTCTTATTTATTTATTATTAATTATTTTTTTTATTTTTTAGTATATTTATTCTTGTTTCTCTTCTTGTTGTGCTTCTTACTATTATTATTATTATTATTATTATTATTATTATTATTGTTATTATTATTATAATTATTATTATTCTTCTTAATTTTTATTATATTTCCTCTTCTTCTTGTTTTTTTATTTATTTATTATTAATTATTTTTCTTCTTCTTCTTCTTCTTCTTCTTCTTCTTCTGCTTATTTATTTATTTATTTATTATCATTATTATTATCATATTTTTTATTATATTTCTTATTATTGTTATTATTTATTCTTCTTCTTCTTTTTCTTATAATAATAATTTATTTACTACTATTATTATTATTATTATTATTATTATTATTATTATTATTTATTGTTTTTCATATGTTTTAGGAAAATTATTGTTTATCCCTCATGAATTTCAAATATTACTAAACAACCCTCCAACTTTTGCACACCCTAGACAACCCTTTCGTTATTGTTTAAGTTCCTTTTTACCCCCTATCAGTCACTTCAACTGGGTCCATATTATGAAATTTAATTTTTTTCCCTTAAAAATGGTGGGAAATTAACCGCCCAATCACATCATGTCTGACCTTTATGCATGCAATTTTGCATATTTTTTTTTGTCTTCCTGCTTGTTTTATGTCAAACAAAGTTTAGAAGGCTCATCGCTTCTTCTTCTTCTTCTTCTTCTCATTTGGTTTGTTTGATTTGAGTTCTGCCAGTTTTCTGATAAGGTGAGAATTTCTTCATTGCTCTCACTTTGATCATTCTGTGGGAGGGAGTAACAATTCAAAAAAATACAGGTTTATTATGGAGAGTTTTTGTGCTATTGCTAGATACAACGGGGAGGGATGAGTGCTAATGTTCACGGTGCTGACTTCTTGGGAATCAGTGTTAGATGAGATATATGAGCGATGGGGTCTCGATGTTACCCATATCATGGTGAAGTTTATCACACCCGATTGACAAAAAACGGTTTGTCAAATAGAAAATGGGTTGACTTCCAGCGCATGTGTCATGTGTACTCCATCTTCAAATGTGCTGTAGTACATCTTGTTGTTGAGAAATATAATGTGCCATTGTCATATCCTACTGAAAACAATTTATTCTCGTTGTAAAGTTATTCTCTTTTGTGTTTATCTAGTTGTAGAAGTTAATTATTGTTTAATTATCCCAGTTTCTGGTTATATATTTCAAGTTTCCATTTAAAAATTGTCTTCTCCGCTTAAATTATTCTGTTTCTATTT
The DNA here is from genome assembly GCF_009730915.1 of Dioscorea cayenensis subsp. rotundata. Taxonomy (NCBI): domain Eukaryota; kingdom Viridiplantae; phylum Streptophyta; class Magnoliopsida; order Dioscoreales; family Dioscoreaceae; genus Dioscorea; species Dioscorea cayenensis. Next base: position 20,119,034 of record NC_052472.1, read on the forward strand.
AAACATTTGTTTTAACATTTAAATTTTCTAGTTATCATTTAAAAATTTTATGTTTCTGCTTAAAATATTGACCATTTTCGTTTAAACTAAAGTGTTGGCAGGAATTCGGATTCTGCGAGTGCTGTTGTTCCAACTCATGCCGACCTTGATGGTGTGGCATGCCTTCCTTCCTTGTCTGATCAATCTGAAGTGTTGTCATTGGTTATCGGACAACATTTTAAAGGCGTTGAACATTTCAGAGACACACTTCAAAATTTTTCACTCAAACGGATTTTTGACTTCAAATTCCTAAAGAACAAAAAAACCAGGTGACTGTGGAATGCGCTGCCGATGGTTGTCAATGGCGCCTTCATGCATCAAAGAAATAAAATAAAAATATTTTTAAAATCAAGACAATACACCCGTCACACACTTGTGGTGGTGGAATTGGATCGGAGTCACATCCAAAAGCGTCTAAAAAATGGGTAAGCTCATGAGTGATTCAGAAGCTCAAGGACCAGCCCTTGTACAAGGCCATCGACATTCCGAAAGACTTGTTGCGGGAACATGTTGTCCATATTCCATACAAGCAGGCTTGGCTGGGAAAAGAGCATTCCAGGTGATCCTCGACGGTAGCGACATCTCCAGCTATGATTTGTTGCTTTTGTATGTGGATAAAGTGGTTGAGACAAACCCTAGCAGCATTGCGATTGTGGAAAAGGACGGTGAGCGTTTTAAACGTGCATTCTTTTTCTTTTAGTGCGTGTATCGTGGGATTCAAGCGGGTTTGTAGGCCGCTGCTGTTTCTGAAGAGTATCCACCTTCTTGGAAAGTATCGGGATACTCTATTGGGTGCCACAGGAAAAGATGGAAACAATGGTTTTTTCCATGTAGCCTTTGGTATTGTTGACAGCGAGACCGGTGCCAATTGGACGTGGTTCATTTCCAAGTTAGGTGATGCTTTATACAATGAAGGAGATTATCAAGAGATAATTACATTCATGTCGGACAGGTCTAAGGGGCTTGTGAACGCAATTGCGAGAGTCTTCCCTTCTTCCCCACATGCATACTGCATTCAACACTTGGAGGCCAATTTTATGAAAGCAAATGTCAAACTTGGGAAGGCATTGAGGGAGGATTGCTGGTCCATATACTTTCATATTGCATGGGCATCCACAGCTAAAGAATTTGATGTTACCATGAATTAACTGCAGGCTACGGCACCCGGAGTCTATCAGTGGTTGATTCATAAATCGGATATGTCACATTGGTCGAATTATCTGTTCAGAGGTGAACGCTGGGGCGAGATGTATTTAAATGTCATGGAGTCGTTCAATGCGTGGATTAAAGAATCTCGACATTTACCGGTGACGAAAATAGTCGACTCCATAAGGTATTCGAATGTTGATTTTATTTAATGCTTAAGAATTGTTCATATCCTTTAAAACATTTTCCTTATTGTGCAAAAATGATTGTCTGTGTTTAACTATCTGCCTCTTTACTTAATTTCATATCCTACCGTTTAAAAATATTTGTTTCTATTTAAATATCACTGTCTTTGCTTAACCTTGTTTAAGTGTTCGTGTTCTACGTTGTACATGTTCAAGTTGATGCGCATGTTATGAAACCGTAGTAAGCAAGCTAACAAATGGAAGACTTACTTATGCCTAGATATACATTCTAAGGTAGAGATACTTGTTGAAGAAAATAGAAATCTTCATGTTGGTCATTGTGTCAATGATCGTTATGAAGTGATTGACCAGTGTACCAACTTTGTAGATCTTGCTAATAGAACTTGCTCATATCGTAGATAGAAAGTTTATGGTATCCCCTGCAAACACGCTTGTGCTGCAATAATGCAGACAGACACCAACGTTCATCGATTTATTAGTGGTTATTTTACCATCCACAATTACAAATTGGTGTATAAGGAAGCTATTTTCCCATACCCGACAATGAGAAGCTGATGGATGAAAATCGCGAACTGCATTTGCGACATCCTGTGATGAGAAGGCAACCTGGGCGTCTTAGACGAAAGAGGATTGAGTCACAAGTGTCCGAGGTCCGCGAGTTGCATTGCAGCCGCTGCCACGCGTCCGGTCATAACCGTAGACCTTGCAATGAAACAGTAGCTGACTAGGCATTGTAAATAAACAAATATTTAAAAAGAAACAACCTTATTTGAGTGTCAACTTTTGATATTTAAACAAAGACATTGCCTCTTAAACATTTTACTTAAACATTTTGAGAAAGAAAAACGGCATTGTAAATATACAAAAAGTTAAATAGAAACTCTTAGAATTTAAACAGAGACAACGATATTTAAACAAAAACAATGATATTTAAACGAGACAATGTTATTTACATGGTAACTCTGACAAATAAACAGAAAATTAAGAATTTAAACAGAGAAACTTAGATATTAAACAATGAAAATGATATTTAAACAAAAACAATGATATTTAAATGAGATACAATATTATTTACACGGTAACTTTGTTTTACATAATTACATATTAATCTTTTTTCACCCCTGTCGATGAATCCACTTTCTTAATGATACCGGTTGCGATCCCTTCATTAAGTATGCGAGTAACATACTTTAAGCGCAAGTAAGGGACTTCCGCTAATCGTAGCCATAGCCTTTCATCGTCGAGTAGCTGTTAGATAAACTGCATGATATAGACGGCGCAGTCGACACTTCCTCATTTCTGCCTTGGGGTGTCAATGCTATGAACAAAGGGGTACGTTAGAGTCCCTGACTTGCCATGGTCCATATCGACACAATAGTCGAATAGTCTCCGCCGTTGAGATATAAAATTTGATGTTAGAATTCCGACTAAGAGAGCATTATTTATAAAACACTAGTTATCAAAGCACTTACCATCTCTCCGGAGTCTCTTTCGTACTCCTCACTTTTGGAAGTGGGCATTCATGATGATTGGTAGGATAACTATGTCAACATCATGTAGGTTACGCGCGATATCTCCCATCATAGTGGGAGCCGTTTTACTGCCGTCCTCCTTCTTGGATATGAATAGTGCCAGTGGTCGCGTGATGGAGGTGCGCTTCATATATACATATATAGTACTCTCGTCAGAGATTTTTGGATTATGCAAATGAACGTGTCCATCACATCGACTGTCACCATTTCCTTTCCGTCCAGCATCTTGTATAGGCTAGCTCGTGTGGTGCTGACATAGTCATTCTTCCATGCGACAGTCCTATGGTTAAACGGTAAAGGATAAACTTAAATGAAGACAAAATAATTTAAGTGGTAACTCATAAATTTAAATGGTAACATAAATATTTAAATAAAAACTAACATAGTTAAACGGTAACTAATAAAGTTAAATGATGTCATATATATTTAGGGGCCGTTTGGTTTGTGATAATGACATATTACCACGTAACGAGATTACCATGGTAATATGAGTGGAAATGTTATATGGTTGGGAATATTGCGGTAATTTAATATAACCATGTTTGGTTGGGAAACTCTTATTAAAGGGAATAGTTCATTACCATGTTTGGTTGTCATGGTAATCAATTTGTTAAAATATAAAAAGTTATAAGATTACCATGGTAATCTAAGATAGACACCAAATTTGGTAGTAATAGGATTACCACTTTCTTGGTAATATTTATAAGTTGGTAATGTGATATTACCTTCCACATTACCACCAGTGCAATACCAAACGTGGTAATATTTTCAGATTACCACGTAACACATGGTAATCTTTCTACATTACCGCGAACCAAACGGCCCCTTAAAGTATAATGGAAATACTTGATACTTAAAAATCCATCCAGCAATTTAGGAGGACTTTAATAACTCCTGCTCGAACATGTCGAGATGCCCCTGTCCGGGGTATCTTTTCTTCTTCGGTAGAAAGTCCGTCCACACATCCTTGTATTGTTGGCTGGAGAGGACCATACTGTCAACCGTAGCACCGGTCATTATTTTTTCACTGACGTTTCCTTGTCCCTCATCAGTAGCATCTTTCGGTTCATTGCCAAGTGCTGTTGTTGACGGTTGTGGGAGAGTTTCTCCCTTCGATGCGGAGGTGATGTCCGCCAGTTCGACAAAGATAGGGATTTCGTTGACAAGTGGGCATGACAACAACATCAATCGGAGATACAATCTTTGCTGGTTCTTGTTGTTGAAGGATTGTGTCTACCTTGGACATGGCATTGTCATCCACCGATTCCACCGAGATGGGGATCTCTTTGGCCATCATATCGACTACAGTTGCAGCTTCTTCCAGAGCAATTTCCTTAGACGTTGTCGTTGTAGTCGGCTGATCAACCATAAGTATTTGTTTCATCATCGGCTGGTGGAGGGAGAGACGTTATTGTTTTTCTTCTGTTGGCTATTCTCTTCAAATGTGGCACTCTTCGATCGGCCATCCCAATGACATCATCATCATCAAAATCTGACGCCATTCCACTCACTTCCTCGGCTGTATCTGGGAAGACGCATTCAATTGTGCCCATCCTTCCAATGCCTCCACCCGAGCAACAAGCCGAGGGAACTCAATCATTAGTTCCTGGCACGCCTGTAGTAGACGTGCGGTGACATCGTCGCCAAGGGGGCCGTAGCTGTCAGGGGGACTATTGTGATCGGGGAGGGGGGCTGTTCCGGCAGGAGGGATGTTGCCGTCAGGGGAGGGGGTGTTTCGGCCGGGCGGGTTAGGACGGGGCTCCTCCAGCACCGAGGAATCCATGCGCGGGTTGGGCTGTGATTAGGTGAACGACGTCAAGGGCGCCTTGAAGAGGATGGCCTCTCATCCTGCCTTCCAGCCTATGGTTCGGGAGAAATAGCATCCCCCTGGCGGATGGCCCGAACGAAGATTTCTTCATCCACATTCACTGCGACCAGCTTAGAAAACTAACATAGTTAACCAACAAAATGTCAGTGAAAGCATTCAATTTAAACAATAACAAATGGTTTTAAACAGTTTACTTAAGTTTTTAAACGATATCATAAATATTTAAACTGAAAACCACTATTTTAAACACTAAATCATATTTTTAAACAGAAATGTTTGATATTTAAACAGCGACTCATGATTTATTACCTCCTTTCATTCGAACGATGACAACATGGCTTCTATTGACACTTACTTCCAGTAACTACATTCATCATAGCACATCATCCTTGGTGTCTTGCCAAATCGCACATTCTTTCCGGTGCTGGTCAGCTCGTAAAACCAGATGTTCAGTGCAACCGAGCAACCTTGAACGTATCCCGTGTTCATCTTCTTCCTGGCGCATCTCGCTTGCACTCTAGCGGTAGCTTGTTGGACATCCTCCATCAGCTACATGTTCGTCGCTTGTGCCTATGCATATCATCCCATGACAGGTAGGTCATCAACGTAGACAATGATCCAATTCGAAATCGAGCAGGACATGTTTAGGAAGAGGATTATACCCATGAGGTACACCATTAGGAGTTTGACAAAATTTTCTTCTTCTCCCCTCTACTGAACAAGCTGCTCAATTATTCTCTTAATGAAGTCTCTGTGTCTCTTGTAGTTTTTCAAAAAATATCTATCTGCAAAAGCAGAGTGTGCTTTTTTCTTCTTTTTCTGAAATATGACTCCGTCTCTATCGCAACGCAGTCCAAGAACGAGAGCCACATCTTTGGGCCTGAAACTTACTAAGCTTTACCCGATCCTGAATTTGTTGGTGCGGCCATCATATCTCTGCAGCAAAGAATTAAGGAGGGCCCTCTCTTGGAACGTAGCTTCAATCTCGGTGAATACTGCAAACGATGTCCTCCTGATTATCTCCTAGTCTCGTCCACTCATGTGAACTTTTAACTCAGCCACAGCCTCCACTACCGGTGTCAAGTAGCTTCACCCATTTACTAGGATGACCGCCATAATCATAAGCATGTGATAATAACCATACATAAAACAGTATTCAGATAAATTTAAGCGGAAAGTAAAGTTTTTCAAACGATAACCTAAATTCTTAAACGGAAACATAAATATTTAATCAGAAACAACAACTCTTAAACAGAAACATAAAATTTTTAAATGAAATCCCATTACTTAAACAGAAACCTCATTTTTAAAACTGCAACTATATCAACGTAAACGGGAAACCTACATTGTAAACATCACACAGGATAACAATCGAAAAATCTCTTTCGATCGTGTACACAGATGAAAATGAAAACCAAAACAAAACCCTAGTCGATAAATCTCCTGCAGACTTCAATATCACATCCAATAAAAATAGAACCACAAAACAAAAACAAAAAAATCTCTTTTTCTAACATGAATCGTTTATAAAAAAAAAAACCAAAAACACAATTTTTTCAACGGTGTCTACCTCGGCTCAATACCTTAGACTGCAAACTGATGAAATTCTGAATACTTGAGCGGGAATTCTTCTTTGAGACAATGGTGGAAAGCGAAGTTCATCTTCGAGACAAGGATGCCTAGGCAGAGACAACTTTGGAATGAAAAAGCTGAAGAGGCGAAGAGAGAAAAAAAGAATAACCGATGACAATAATGGTTGTCTGTAGGGATTACCCAAAAAAATAACCCCCCACTTCCTCTCAAACCGGAAATATGATTGTACAACCACAACTTCCCATGCAAGGGGCAATTTCGTCTATAAAATTCAAAAGTAACTTTGTTAACACCGGTTACGACCTTTGGGGGTTTGAAAATCATTGACTTTAAAAGAAAGGTGTTTTTAGGGATACACAAATTAAGGGATTGTTTTGTGCATATTGCAAAGTTAGGGGGTGTTTTTGGCAATTTTCACTATTTTTTATTATATTTCTTCTTCTTCTTCTTCTTCTTTATTACTTTCTTATATTTATTATTATTATTATTATTTTCATTTTTTTTATTATATTTCTTCTTCTTCTTTATTTATTACTTTCTTATATTTATTATTATTTTTCTTATTTTTTTATTATATTTCCTATTCTTCTTCTTTTTCTCGTTATTCATTATTAATTATTCATCATATTTTTTTATTATATTTCTTCTTTTTTTCTTCTTCTTATAATTATGTATTTATTTATTATTAATTTCCTTGTTTTTATTATATTTATTCTTCTTTTTCTTGTTCTTGTTCTTGTTCTTATTATTATTATTATTGTTGTTGTTATTGTTGTTGTTGTTGTTGTTATTTATTATTCTTCTTATTTATTTTATTTTCTTAATATTATTATACTTTTTCAGATTTACCCATTTTATATAATACAAGGACTCAAAATGAGTGGTTTTAAGTGCAGGGACCAAAATGAAGAGAGAGAAAAAGTACAAGGATTATTTTGGTGATTATACATTATTATTATTATTATTATTTTTTCTTATTTTTTCTTATATTTATTCTTCTTGTTCTTGTTCTTCTTGTTATGCTTCTTCTTCTTCTTCTTCTTCTTATTCTTCTGCTTTTTATAATTATTTATTTATTTATTATTTTCTTCTTCTTCTTATTTGTTTATTATTCTTTTTCTTGTTCTTGTTCTTCTTATTATTTATTCTAGGCCTCCGTTGGAATGGAAATACTGTATCCTTCAAGCACGAGAGGGTCCAATCTGATTTTGAGAAAACTTTTCTTCATAAAATGCATAACCGTCACCTCGATGCAATTAAAGAAAAACTATTTAGGCTTGTACACAGTGAAGACCGTGAGAAGGAGACCTTTGTGAAGCTCCGCGTGGTGTACTTCATGACTACAGTTTTGTTCCCTAATACTTCTCTGAATGCACCATCATTCAAAGCAAGGTACACTGATGATCTAGCCTCTCTCAGTAGTTATGCCTGGGCGCATGAAATTCACAAGTAGCTGATGACCGATGTCGCTATAACCTCCGCCCGTGTCCAACTTCGGTGTAAAGGAAAGTACACCACTGCAGGCTACATGAAAAGGTGCTCCATTGCCTTGATCATCTAGTTCTAAGAGGTGATGGGCAGTGTGAAGAAATTGTGATTGGGACGGACATCCCGTATAATGTGTTACAGGGAGTAAAGTTTCATAAAGATGGCGTCTATCGGGCCATTATTGAAATCATTCAAAGGAACACAAGTAACTTATTCCTCTTGCTTTGTAAAATGTTTGCTACTTTGGTATAATAAGCTATTTCATGTGTATTATAATGGTTTATTGTGTATTATATGATACTTCTGTGTAGAATATCTTGTTCCTGTATAAAGTATCACGTTCCTATGTAACATAATAGTTTCTTATGTAGTATTATGTCTTCCCGTGCAAAAATAATAATTATTGTGTATTGTCTCGACTTTTATGTGTATATTTTTATATTAATTGTGTATGATATGCTGACGATGTTGTATTTGTTGCATGTTTGCTTTGCAGTTCTTGGAGCTTATGGTAGCTAACGACGAAGAGAATGTCTTAGTTGGTAATGGCAGTCAGAGCCGCAAACAAATCTCTGATAGATCATCTGATCTAGGGGACTCAAAAAAAAAAGTCCTCGCCTAACACTTGGAACAAGCCAAGCGCTGAGATAGAAAAGAAGCGAGCTCGGGATGAATCCCCCAATCAAACTCTGACAAAATCGGCCACCATCAGATGTCAATTGAGAAGCCGGGCGAGGTTCCGCTAGATGGTAATGAGATGCGGTGATTATTGAAGCAAGTTTTAATTAAGTTTCGTGATCTTCGCGCTCATATAGACGAGCGTGACAGAGAGGATGCAAAGCAAAAGAGGGGTAAGCCACCGTCATCGCCTCTGGATTCGGCCACCTGTGTGACACCAACAGATATCGGTCATCCTCCTCCTTCATCAGGTCAGCCACTGGTTCTGGTACAAGGTTAAAAAATGTAGCATAATTTTGGCAGACATGAAGATGATGGCCATGGCGAAATTCTTGCACATCATAAGGGCGCTGCTAGGGAGGATGTTCAGGTTCCCTCGACACCAAGTCACCAACCCAAATCAAAAGCTGTAGCACAGGTCCCCATTAATGACAATCCTGTTCCGGAGGCCCCCTGTGATGAAATTCCTTCTGCTCCATTCCCTCCCAAGACCCCAATGACCACAAATGTTCCAGTAACAGCGTAAGAGACTCCCCCTAGGCGTGTTATGCAATGCATGACTGCGGTAGATACACATCAACACAGTGTAAGAGAACTTTCTCTGAAAAAAAATTCCACCAAAACGCAGCCTAGTCAAGAAGACACGACCAAAGGGACCACAGCTGAAGAGAGCTCCAAGGAAAAGGATCCCTCCTCCACAAAAAAAAAAACTGTTGAGACAGAATCCCATGATTCTGACTTGTCAGAACCGGAAGAGGCTGCATTCTGCGATGTTGACATTTTGCTCTGGACACTCACCTGTTTGGGAAAGGATAAACTGACAGAGGAGTCGCTTGCACTGGTCCCATACCAGGGACCAACAGAGGGATAAGTCTATAATGAGGAGCAGAAGAAGGCCAAAACAGGCTTCCTGCCACAGAAGAAGAATTGTTTAGGTCTTGGAAGATTGACCAATCTTGAGCAATCAACCCTCACTCTTTACCTGAACACAAGGGTTGACAGGTATTTTTTGTTTTTATGATATGGATTTCTATATTATGCTGTCATTATTAAACATATGTGTAATAATATGCTTCAATGCGTACGTTTAAGATTTTCTGTGTAACTGTTACTTTTTCTATATGGAAATTCATGTTTTTCTAGGGCATAGATGTAAATGCCCATATCATTAGCATAATAAATTGATCCAAACAAATGACTTGCCAAGGTGCATGTTTATTTGCTATGAATCCTTTCAATATGAGTGTTTGATTGGTGCACCATAAACTAAATGATGTACCTTTTGATATTGAACTCCTACTGCACATATAGATGAGTGTGTTGGTTTATGCAATAAGTTGAAAACCTATTGTTTGTGGATGAAGGTAATTTCATATCTAATCCAAATTTATTATTATTGTTATTATTGTTATTATTATTATTATTTAATGTTCTAATTTTTTATTATATTTCCTTTTCTTCTTCTTTTTATTATTTATTTATTATTAACTACTTTTCTTCTTCTTCATCTACTGCTTCTTATTATTTATCTATTTATTATTATTTATTAATATTATTATTTTTTTCTAATTTATTTATTATTTTTCATATATTTTATTATATTTATTCTTGTTTTTCTTTTTCTTCTACTTCTGCTTCTTATAATTAATTAATTATTATTAATAATAATATTATTATTATTACTATTATTGTTTTCCTATTTTTTATTATATTTATTCTTCTTTTCTTGTTCTTGTTCATCTACTTCTTGTAATTAATTTATTAATTAATTAAATATTATTATTTTTCATATTTTTTTGGTTATATTTGTTCTTCTTCTTCATTTATCATCATCATCATCATCATCATTATTATTATTATTATTTCCATTTTTTATTATATTTCTTCTTCTTCTTCTTCTTCTTCTTCTTCTTCTTATTATTATTAGTATTTGTTATTCTTCTTTGTTATTTATTATTTTTCTTATTTTTTTATTATATTTATTCTTCTTTTTCCACTTCTTCTACTTCTTATAGTTAATTAATTAATTTATTATCATTATTATTATCATTTTTTATTTATCATTTTCTTATTTTTAATTGTATTTATTTTTTTTTCTTCTACTTTTTCCTCTCTTCTTATAGTAAATTAATTAATTAATTATCATTATTATTATTATCTTTTTCATTTATTATTTTTATTAATTTTATTATATTTATTGTTTTTTTTCATCTAAACTTATTATTATTATTATTATTTTATTTTTATTACTATTATTATTATAATTATTATTTATAGTTTTTATGTTATTTATTCATCTTGTCTTGTTCTGCTTCTTCTACTTCTTATAATTATTTATTTATTATTATATTTCATATTTTATTTTATATTTCTTCTTCGTCTTCCTCTTTTATTATTATTATTATTATTATTATTATTATTATTATTATTATTATTATTATTATTATTATTATTATTACTATTATTTATTTATTTATTTATTATTATTGTATTATTATTATTAATTATTATTATTATTATTATTATTGTTTATTTTTTTTATTATATATCCTTTTCTTTTTATTTTTCTTATTTATTTATTATTAATTACTTTTCTTCTTCTTCGTCTACTGCTTCTTCTTCTTATTTATTTATTTATTTATTTTATTATTATTATTATTATTATTATTCTAATTTAATTATTATTTTTATTATATTTTATTATATTTATTCTTGTTATCCTTTTTCTTCTACTTCTGCTTCTTATAATTAATTATTTAGTTATTATTATTGTTATTATTATTATAATACTATTATTTTTTCTAATTTTTTATTATATTTATTCTTCTTTTCTTGTTCTTCTACTTCTTGTAATTAATTAATTAATTAATTATTATTTTTCATATTATTTTGTAATATTTCTTCTTTTATTCTTCTTCTTTTTCATTTATTATTATTATTATTAATTATTTATTTTTCTTATTTTTTATTATATTTATTCTTCTCTTCTTCTACTTGTTCTTCTTCTGCTTATTATTAATTATTAATATTATTATTATTATTATTATTTCCATTTTTTTATAATATCTCTTCTTCTTATTATTATTATTAGTATTTGTTATTCTTCTTAGTTATTTATTATCTTTCTTATTTTTTATTATATTTATTTTTCTTTTTTTCTTCTACTTTTTCCTCTATTCTTATAATTAATTAATTAATTTATAATCATTATTATTATCTTATTTATTTGTTATTTATTATATTTATTGTTCTTTTTTTATTCTACTTATTATTGTTATTATTATTATTATTATTGTTATTATTATTATTATTATTACTATTATTATTATAATTATTATTTATATTTTATTTTATTTTATTTATTCTTCTTGTCTACTTCTGCTTCTTTCTACTTATTATTATATTATTGTTATTATATATTATCTTCTATCTATTATTACTTCTTCTTCTTTTTTATTGTTATTGTAGTTATTATTATTATTATTTTCATGATTATTATTATTATTACTATTATTATTATAAATTATCTATTTACTATTTTTATATTTTTATTTTTTATTTATTTATTTTTTTATTTTTTATTTTATTCTTCTTGTCTTGTTCGTGCTTCTTCTACTTCTTATATAATTTATTTATTATTATTTTTTCATATTTCTTCTTCTTTATTTCTTCTCTTCTAATTCTTCTTCATTTTAATTATTTCATTATTATTACTTATTATTGCTATTATTATTGATTATTATTTATTATCATATTATGACTATTTTATTATTATTATTATTATTATTATTATTATTATTATTATTTTTAGTAATATTTTCATATTTTTATTATATTTCTTTTTATTCTTCCTCCTCTTCTTCTTATTTATTTATTTATTTATTACTTTTCTTGTTTTTTTGTTATAATTATTCTTCTTTTTCTTTTCCTTGTTTTGCTTCCTCTGCCTCTTGTTATTATTTATATATTATTCTTTTTTTTAGTTCTTGTTTTTCTTATTATTTATTTATTTATTATAATTATTATTTTAATATTTTTATTATATTTCTTCTTCTAGTTCTTCGTCTTCTTATTATCTATTAGTTTATTACTATTAGTTATTATTGTTATTATTATTATTATTATTGTTATTATTTTTATTGTTAATTATTTTTCATATTTTTAACATATCTCTTCTTCTTCTTCTTCTTATATTTCCTTTTTATTATTATTATTATTATTATTATTATTATTATTATTATTATTATGTAATGTTCTAATTTTTTATTATATTTCCTTTTCTTCTTCTTTTTATTATTTATTTATTATTAATTACTTTTCTTCTTCTTCGTCTACTGCTTCTTCTTATTATTTATCTATTTATTATTATTATTATTATTATTATTATTTTTATTCTAATTTATTTATTATTTTTCATATATTTATTATATTTATTCTTGTTTTTCTTTTTCTTCTACTTCTGCTTCTTATAATTAATTAATTAATTAACATTATTATTGTTATTATTATTACTATTATTGTTTTCCTATTTTTTTATTATATTTATTCTTCTATTCTTGTTCTTGTTCATCTACTTCTTGTAATTAATTAATTAAATAAATATTATTATTTTTCATATTTTTTTGTTATATTTGTTCTTCTTCTTCATTTATCATCATCATCATCATCATCATTATTATTATTATTATTTCCATTTTTTATTATATTTCTTCTTTTTCTTCTTCTTCTTATTATTAGTATTTGTTATTCTTCTTTGTTATTTATTATTTTTCTTATTTTATATTATATTTATTCTTCTTTTTCCACTTCTTCTACTTCTTATAGTTAATTAATTAATTAATTATCATTTTTTATTTATCATTTTCTTATTTTTATTTGTATTTTTTTTTTTTTCTTCTACTTTTTCCTCTCTTCTTATAGTAAATTAATTAATTTATTATCATCATTATTATTATTATCTTATTTATTTATTATTATTTTTATTACTATTATTATAATTATTATTTATAGTTTTTATGTTATTTATTCATCTTGTCTCATTCGGCTTCTTCTACTTCTTATATTTATTTATTATTATATTTCATATTTTATTTGATATTTCTTCTTCGCCTTCCTCTTTTATTATTATTATTATTATTATTATTATTATTATTATTATTGTAATTATTATTACTATTATTTATTTATTATTATTATTTTAATGATTATTATTGTTATTTTTATTAATATTTTCATATTTTTATTATATTTTTTCTTCTTATTCTTCTTATTGTTATTATTATTATTTAATATTATTATTAATATTTTTGTATTATGTTTCTTCTTATTCTTCCTCCTCTTCCTCTTATTTTTTTTTTGTATAATTATTCTTCTTTTTCTTTTTCTTGTTATTCTTCTTCTTCTGCTTTTTATTGGTATTTATATATTATTCTTTTTTTAGTTCTTGTTTTTCTTATTATTTATTTATTTATTATAATTATTATTTTAATATTTTTATTATATTTCTTCTTCTTCTTGTTCTTCTTCTTATTGTTATCTATTAGTTATTACTATTAGTTATTATTATTATTATTATTATTATTGTTGTTGTTGTTGTTGTTGTTGTTGTTATTATTATTACTATTATTATTATAATTATTATTTATATTTTTTTTTTATTTATTCTTCTCTATTCTGTTTCCTCTACTTCTTATAATCATTTATTTATTATAATATTTTCACATTTTATTTTTATATTTCTTCTTCCTCTTCTTCTTCCTCTTATTATTATTATTATTATTATTATTATTATTATTATTATTATTATTATTATTTATTGTTATTAGTTATTGTTATTGTATATTATTGTTATTATTTATTACTATTATTACTATTATTTACTTATTTATTTAATATTATTATTGTAATTATTATTATTGTTATTTTTACTAATATTTTCATATTTTTATTATGTTTATTCATCTTCATCTTATTATTGTTATTATTATTATTATTATTTAATATTTTTATTAATTTTTTTTATATATCTTCTTATTCTTCCTCCTCTTCTTCTTATTTATTTTTTTACTTTTCTTATTTTTTTGTTATAATTATTATTGTTTTTCTTTTTCTTGATCTTCTTCTTCTGCTTCTTATTATTATTTATATATCATTCATTTTTTAGTTCTTGTTCTTCTTCTTATTTATTTATTTATTATAATTATTATTTTAATATTTTTATTATATTTCTTCTTCTTCTTGTTCTTCTTCTTCTTATTATCTATTAGTTATTACTATTAGTTATTATTATTATTATTTATTTATTTATTATTATTATTATTATTTAATTATTCAATATTTTTATTAATATTTTTAGTACTACACACCTGTGTGTTGACTAATAACTGTGTGTGTGGTGGCCAGCCGTAACAGCAATGGCCGCGCACACTGCCACTGGTGGCCGTGGCATGTAAGCAATGGCCGGCCCGGCAATTATTCCATTGTTGTGTGGCCAATGTGTGACCGGCCGGCCGCTGGTATTGTCGCCCATTGCGGCGGCGTGGCCGTGGCGGCCAGCCTTTACTGGCGGCGCCGTAGCCATGTGCAGCGCCGCGGCGCCAGCGCTTGTACCGGCATGCTGGCTGGCCGTGTTGGCGGCGATAGCCAGCGTGGCAGCAGCGTGGCAGCCGGCAGCGTGACAATTAATAACTGGCGTAGCTGGCATGCTTCACAAAATAGCCAGCAATAACGTTGGCGTAACTGGCAGCCAGCGTGGCGGCCTGTATGAGGTGGCCACAGGCCGGCGGGCGGCGGGCGGGCGCGGCAAACGCCATGGCCGCGGCCAGCGGCGCGGCGTAACGCCCCGCGCGAAGGGCAGCGGCAGCGGCGGCGTGGCGCGCGCGCGCGCGCTGGCGGCTGGCGCGCGCGCTGCGCGCGCTTGCGCTGCGCGCGCGCGCTGGCAACGCGGCCGCCTTGCGGGCGCGGCATACAGCCGCGCGCGCGCCAGCGACGTGGCGGCGGCGGCGGCAACTGGCGTAACCAGCGAGCGGCAACCCGTACTGGCGCGCTGTGGCGGCAGCCAGCAGCTGCGTATGTGCCTGCCAGCGCGCTGGCGGCGCTGTTAGTGGTGATGTTGTTGGTACGATTACATTGACGGTGATGTATTTTGATGATGATGGCGCGTGGCGCGGGCAACAGGCGGCTGGCGGCGTAACCGGCAGCGGCAAACAACGCGCGCTGGCGCGCGCGGCCAGCGGCAAACGCGCTGGCGTGGCGGCAGCGTGGCGACATGGCGGCGGCAGCCTGCC
>NC_052472.1:20135829-20181079 GCF_009730915.1 Dioscorea cayenensis subsp. rotundata
GCATAATAGATAGTGTGTAAAAGTAATTTGAGTGATGATGAAAGTTCATCGCTATCAAAAACTTTTCCCGATCTATCCTTGGATATGTAGGATTTCTTTCTTTTCTATCTTCTCTTAATATATTGCTTTCCCTAAAGCCAAACAACAAACCAAAAATTGAACATATGAATATACATAATATCTGAAAAACTCAAAGTTAGCAAATAGAAAGACAATAGATTCAATGCTCAATAAGGAAATAATGAATACGTTGAAAATAGAGGGTTTGTTTATCTTTTTCTTCCCTCATATGTTCCCAATATTATCCACCAAATGCAAGCATGGCCACAAATCCTAATTGAAGAAGTGAATCACAAAACCAAGAGATCATCCGATACTCAAAAATGAACATTAATTCAACAAAGCTTATCATCAATCAAGTAGAAAAGAATCACTTCCATTGTTCCTACAGCTGGATTCACCCTAACTAAACATATATAAAGATTCCATCATTAGAAAGACAATAGAATTCAATGCAAAATTCGGGCTCCAATGAATTTTCACATGGATTGGGAAAAGGCAGAAAAAGGAGAGCAATTAGAAATAGAGAAGACATGTTCTAACCTTATTTTCTAATATTTTCACGATATGAGGTCCCCCATCAATCCAAATACAACCACAAAACCCCCATTTCAACTGAATGAATCGGACAAACCATGATGAAATTCACAAAGAAAAAGAAACAAAAGATTGACTATTGGTTCAACCAACACCATCGTGAATCAAGCACGAAGAATCACCTCATTTTCAGGAGGGTGATTGAGAGGGCAACCTCAATGGCATGAGAGTTTCTGAGTTTCTCAGCTATCTCGGCTTGGGTGTGTCCACGCGGTGGAGAGCATTTCCACGGCTGATGAGTGGAGCTCGATGGGGCGCTTTTTGATCGCTCGAGGATCTCCTTGTTGAGCTTTTCTCAGCAACATGATCAGAGATAGAGTGCCTGAAGGTGGGACGGGATGGAGGATTGCTTGGGCTTCATGAATAACTTCTTAGATTCGACTACATCCATTGGTGTTTTGATCCCCGAGCGAGTATGCAAACCAGTCTTAGTTGTGCATGGCTCCACCTCTGGAACCCTAAACTCAAAAAGCAAATGAGCGTTCCTCTCTCTCCTCACTGAAGCTCAAAACCCCTTATCAATTGAGAATAGAGATTTGTAACTAGATGATGACCTATATTCACAAGCACTCAATGGAAAGCGTATGGATTGGCCATATTCAATTTAAACATTAGACATTTTATCTCATGTGAATTAGCTCTTGTCACCTCTATCACTTTTAACTTGATGGGACCTATATCTATGATATGATTAATTATCTCATATGTCTATTTTGAGAATAAGCTTAACAATAATGTAGAGCTCTAGTTTTTGAAATGAGTATGCAGTGCTTCCATCAGATCGAGGGTAAAGTGTTGCACAGTGGTAAAATCCAAAAATGGGTGAAAAGAGTGTAGAGTGTTAAAATTTGTATGCAAAATTTATTTTTATTTTTGACCAAATGACATTACCAAGCACATAGAAATGTAAAGTTACCATAAATGAGAAAGTTTGATTTTTGGTTGTATAGTGTACAAAGTCAAAATGGAATTAAAGTGGGAAAAATAGTTAAAATTTTGAGAAAATGCAAAAATGCAGAAGTAAAAGTAAATTCTTACAGTAAAAACTTGTGATTTTTGACTTTTGCAAAATAAGAACACAAGTTTTTTTTTTTGATTCTATGACATGAATTTTTGTAGATTTGCGAATAGAGAAAAATCTATTACAAAGCAATCAACGGTGTTAACTCATATGGGTAAAATCATCATTTTATTTGAGACCCAACTTATGCAGATATACATATATATATATATATATCTCAAAAATCTAACTAACACACTTAAATCCCAAAAATCAAACAAAATCATGTTGAAAAATAATATACGCGTGGTAGCTTTTACATGAATGTGTACACAGTTTGCTTCTCGCCAAAAAGGAAAAGTTAATATCGTTGACGGTGCTTATACGCAAATATGAGGAAACCACGTGTGATGAAATTAGATATGTGTCCTTACTTTTCAAAAGTCAAAAACCACAAGGAATTTTCTTTGTGCTAGCTAGAACACAAATAATTCATCATCCTCCATATAGAAAGCATATTTTATACAAAATATCATGCGATGTGAGAGCTAGACTACTTTGATAAGTTTTACTCTCTCTAAAATTTGCATCATAAGTTTTTATTTGTGTGTGTGACCCATTCAACATCTATAGTCGTTTTACAAATCATGCACTATATTTAGTATATTTTTCTCATGTTACAACAAATAATTTATTTACATTTTCTATTGCTAAAATAGCTTTATTGGAAGAAATATGTAGTAAAATGCAACTATTATTCGATTTTAATCATACATAAGTGTGTGCCCATTATCTCTTGTTAAATTTCAAGAGAAGCATGTGGAGGGAGCATTTATCTAATCGCTTACTTTATACTAAAACATACACCATGAGTAACCACAACAACGATGATACCTCCACATTGGCATGGCGGGAACAACAATTTGATTTCCACAACGACAATGTTTAATAATGATGATGCAGAAGCTATTTTATGACTACCAAATGGCACAAAATTATTCAAATGTTTTCGACTCATTACAAGAACAAGCTGTAGTATCATATTAACAACAACAACGTCAATTACAATCTGGAGCATACATCTGCTACAATCAATAACATTTGACATGCTGTTGAAGATGTGATTAATGCACTGCTCGTGTGGGCACAAATGACTGCAAACTATTCAATGGAACATTTTTATAATCACTGGGTTCTGGGAGATTTATTCTCGTGAGGCCATTCATGAAGAAGAATGTTTATTGCATGCATAGTAATGTGCTAAAGCAACATCTCGATTCAGAAACGAGCCATAAATGAAAGAATGTCTTGCCATAAGACTCGTAGAATGAGTTGAAGAGCCCTAAATGTCCAAGCGAAAGAAAAAATGCAATATTTGTTATTTGTGTATATTGAAATGATGAAATGAAGATCTTAATAGAAATACTTAAAATGAGAAGCAAATCAACTTTTTATAGTTGTTCGTAGAATTTTTGTTTTTGTATTGCAGACATTATGATGCAAATCTGTCAGATAAATGCTGAATTTTTCAAAGAATGCGAGGAGCATCAACTAATGCTTACTTTTTATACAAATATATACATCAAAGTAACAATGACGATACATCCACATTGGCACAAGAGAACAACAATTTTGATTTGTACAATCAGCTGATTTGACGATTGCAATAGTTAAGAGCTTTTATGACCACCAAATCCTCACATGATTGCTTAAATATTTTGATGAGTCAGTAAGACGAGAGGCTGATTAGACACAACACACGTTAACGCATACAACACGCCCACCACTCGTAACATTTAACGAGTTTTCCGCCTCATGGTTAATGTGGTTGACCGCAGAACACGGGACAGCGTGAGCGTCAATTGGAACACTCCTCATGACTGACTTGATGACACCATTGAGTTTCGCATAGTAGCATCGTACCTTTCAAAGATTATACGCCAAATATGGTCTACATCCTTCATAAAAATTTCAATGCGTAGTATTGACTCAAATTCAATTGAGAAATTTCATGATGGAAAAACCAAAACCATATTTGGACTATAAGATCTTTACAAAGAAGTATTGTGCAAAAACTCACAGCGTGACAAACCTCAATGCATGAAAATGTTCCAATTGAATAGCTTGTTACATATACACGCTATCTAGCCTGACTTTATTAGCAAAATCTTAAAAACATTGTCAAATGTCATTAGTGTTGAATGTTGTTGTAAGAGATTGTAATTGTTGTTATTTGTGTTAATATGAAAATATAGTTGTTCTTGTGGTCATAAAAAATTTAACAATATTGTGGGATTTTGTAGTCATAAAATATAGCTATCCAGCCATTGTTATTAAATGTTGTCATTGTCAAATCAACTTGTTTTATTTTTGTTGTGGTTACTTTGGTGTATATGTTCCTTGCATGCTTCAAAATTTATCGTGACAAGATTTGCAAACCATTGTGCCACCAATGCAAAACAAAATCCCTGCAATAAATACAAAGAGTTGCTTTGCTTCTTCTCATTTTCAATATTTATATTAATGTGGTCATTGAAAAATTCAATATACAAAAAATTTAAAATATTGCATTTTTCTTAATGGAAGTTAGTGAGTACCAAAGATTACATAGAAGTGTATTGTTTGCATTTTTCCTTTTGCATGGACATTTATGGCTCTTCTACTCATTCTTTTGTTTTATCTGAAAAATTCTTTCATTATGGCTCGTTTTGATCATATGTTTGCTTAGCATATTACTATGCACGTAATAAAACATTCTTGCAAATATCTGCAGACAATACAAAACTTGTTTCTTTTCCATTACATTTGCATTTGATCAATACTTTTTGCAAAATTGAAATTTCACAAAGGAAAAAGTTCAAACCATATATGGGAGTATGATATTTAAAAAAACAAAGATGATACTCATGCAAAATCGATAGGTATCAAACTCAATTATGAAAATGTTTAAATTGAATAGCTTGTTTCAAATACCACTATATTTTGATGTTAACACAAATAACAACAATTACAATCTAGTACAACAACATTCATCACCAATAACATTTGACAAGGTATTCAAGCTTTTAAGTGTTACATGCGCATCCCGCTCAAGTGGTATATGTAAGAAACTATTCAATTAGAACATTCTCATGATCGACTTTTTAATATACTCACTCGACTTTGTATAATATCATATTTCATTTTTCAAATATTGCCCACCCAAATATGGTTAGCATTTTTTTCGTCATTAAATTTCAATTTTGAAGAAAGTATTGACCAAATGCAATGGAATGGGGGGAAACAAGCTTTTTATTATCACGAAAACTCATGATGAAGAATGTTTTATCACATGCAAAAGTAATGTGCTAAGTAAATATTTGACCAAGGCGAGCCATAATGAATGAATTTCTTGATACATCATGAGTAAAAAGAGCCCCCACATATCCATATGAATGGGAAAAATATAATACACAGCTATATAATCTTTGGAACTCATTGACTTCTACTATGAAAAAAGCAATATTTCATATTTTTGTATGTTGAAATGATTCAATTACTGCATCAATAGAAATACTTGCAATGAGTAGCAAACATAAACTATTTGTGCTCATTAGGAATTTTGTTCTTGCTTGGTCACAATGGTGTGTAAGGAGCATCAATCTAATGCTTACTTTTATAGAGACATATGCACCAAAGTAACACTACAACGATGATGATACCTCTCACAAAGAAGAGAACAACACTTTGATTTGACAATCACAAAATTTAATAACAATGGTTGCAATAGCTACATTTTATGGTTACAAAATCGCACAAAATTGTTAAATGTTCTATGACCATAAGAACAACTATATTTTCATATTAACACAACAACAACAATTGATGAATCTATAACAACAATGGAGGTATCGTCATTGTTGTGGTTACTTTGGTGTATATGTTTGTATAAAAAGAAGCATTAGATTGATGCTCCTGGCACGTTTCAAAATTTAACGTGACAAGATTTGCTCACCATTAGTGCAAACCAATGAAACAAAATTTCGCGCAGAAACATAAAGTGTTGCTTTTGCTTCTCATTTTAAGTATTTAGGTTCATGTTGTCATTGAATCATTTCCAATATACAAAAACTTTCAAATATTGCATAATAGAGATAAGTGAGTCGCAAAGATTGGTATGCAAATGTATTGTTTGCGACTTCCTCTGGGATGAACATTTTAGGCTCTTCTACTCATTGTTTTGATGTATCGGAGACATTTATTTGAGTTATGGCTCATTTTGATCGACATTTTTCTTAGCATCATTATTATGCACGTAATAAACATTCTTCAGTTGTGGAATTTCTCATGCCATTAAACCTTGCTTCCCATTCAATTGCATTTTGGTCAATACTTTCTGCAAAATTAAAATTTCATGAAGGAAAAAGTGCAAACCATATTTGGATGTGTGATCTTTGGAAAAACAAAGCTGATACCGTGCAACACTCAGTCATGAAAATGATCCAATTGAATATCTGGTTACATATACCACATGAACAAACCTGACATTAACTCGTCGAAGCTTAAATACCTTGTCAAATGTTATTAGTGTTGGAATGTTGTTGCAACAGATTAAAATTGTTGTTATTGTTGTGTTAATATAAAAATGTGGTTGTGGTGTTCTTCTAGTCGTAAAACATTTAACAATTTTGTGTGATTTTTACAACCATAAAATATGGCGATTGTAGCCATTGTCATTCGATTTTGTCATTACTTCAAATCAAAATGTTGATCTCTTGGTGCCAATGTGGAGGCGTCAAGTCATTGTTGTGGCTACTTTGGTGTATATGTTTGTGCTAAAAGTAAGAATTCAGATAGATGTCTCAGCATGCTTTCTAACAAATTAATCGCGTGATAAAGATTTGCTGCACGCTGTGCAACCTAATGTACATTTCACGCACACACATAAAGAGAGTTGATTTGCTTCTCATGCTAAGTGCTTCGTGCGAGTGTGGTCATTTGAGTCGTTTTCAATCACACAAAATTTCAAAAATATTGCAATTTTCTTTTATAGAGGTTAGTGAGTACCAAAAGATTACATAGCAATGTGTATTGTTTGCACTTCTCCTTCGCATGGACATTTGGGGCTCTTCTACTCATTGTTTTAGATAGTAATGGGAGAGCATTATTTCATTATGGCTCGTATGACGTGCTGTAGCATATCACTAATAGTCACGTATACCACATGAGCGAATGTGATTTATTGCTTGAAGTTTAAAAACCTTGTCAAATGTTATTGGTGTTGAATGTTGTTGCAGATTATGATTGCTGTTATGTGTTAATATAGGAAAATATGGTTCGTCATTCAAAATGTTGTCGTTGTCAAATCATATTGTTGTTCTCTATGTGCCAATGTGGAAGTATCATCAGTGTTTGTGGTTACTTCTGCAGCGTGTCTACGTATAAAAGTAAGCATTAGATTGATACTCACCGTGCAGGTTGGAAGATTTCATCGTTAATGGCGGATCTACATTGTGAGAAGTGGGGTCCCATGGACCCCACTTCTTTTAAAACAATTACCTTATATATGTATCATCCGAATTGGTGTCTGCAGGTGTTACGCTGCTGGATCAGCAAACCACACACCTATGCTGGGTTAGCGAGGTTGCGGGACCTTTGATGTTTGATCTTCCCGCGAGTAGATACCAAGATGAGTCTTCCCACATTGCTATGGTAGAGCCCTGTCTCATGGACAAAGGTAAACAACGATATTATTGTAGTCTGTAGCATATATTAATCGATTTAGTTATTCATATGCATTAATTAATAGTTCTTTTGCTGCAACATTATCTTCCCTGGCTTTACATGAACAATGACTCTATTTATAAAAAAAATGTATTTTCAAAAATATTTAGTATTATTTTTCAAAACATGAACAAAGAAATTTATTTACATGCATAGCGGTCAAATCTATTGAAATCAAACTAAATATGCTGATACTCGAGAGAGATTACTGGTTTGCACGAAAAGCGCTATTAATATACATTATGGACCCATAGTTTAGAAATCACGGATCCGCCAATCGCTTTGTCGCTTTTATCGCGACAGTTTGCACACCATTGTGCAACCACGTGCAAAAACAAAAATTCTGCAACAAACACATGGTAGGTTGCTTTTGCTTTCCTCACTTTTCGGTGTTTATATAAATGCGGTCATTGAGTCATTTCAATATACAAAAATTTCAAATATTGAATTTGTAATTGAGGTTAGTGAGTCCCAAAGATTACATAGCAATGTATTGTTTGCATTTTTTCCTTTCACATGGACATTTAGGAGCTTTTGGATTGCGGAATAGGAATGGGAAGGGGGGAAGATAAGAAGGAGGAATGAGAATGAGAAGAGGAGGATAATGATGAGGGCGTGTTTGGTTGGAGGAAATGAGAGTTAGGAAATATGAAAAGTAAGAGAGAGAGAAAGCTTATAGTAAATTATTACACGTATGCCCTTTATATATAAATAAGATAACATTTTATAAAACAATAGTTTATAATTAATCATAAATGATAAACATAAATTCCTATTTAATATTATATTTTAATTTTTTATTTTAATATAACATAATTAAATATTTCAAATAATTATTAAATTTAACAAAACCTAGTTATAGATAAATTATATCTTTCAAATTGTAATTTTAATATCATTAACCAATTTGATAAAAGGTATTATAAAAACAAGATCATTAACCAATATTGATATCTCATTATTCAAAATCTCTAAAATAATATGTAACAATCATATCTAATCTAAGTCAATCCATGCCTTTTCTATGTTTTGCTCAATTCAAGTTGTCTAAAAATATAGTGATTACGGGTTACTCTGATTAATAAACTATCTCAAATTTAAATTAGGATCACCATGAAGATAAATTAATCAGTATTGATTTAGACTTGAATAATAAGAGTTTTAACTAAAAGCCTGAGTGGACTACATGCGTTGATGGAGTCTCTTGAAAGTACAAAAGCATTATATATATTTATATTCTTTACTGATAGCTTCTCAAGAGTAATCTTTCTGACAGCGGAAATCATGGCCTAGAAACAGCAGGGAAAATGATCAAAAACTAGGACACCCTACTTCCTAACCATATAATCAATTATACCCAAGTTAGTAGGATACATTCCTGAGGTCATCAAATTAATCAATGAAATTAAACACACACGTGAGACACAAACAAAAATGCCATCTGCAAGGAAATGCTTGAATAATGGCACCCGCTGATGTGCATCATCACACGCACAAACAATGTCACCCATAATATTGCATCATCAATATTATAAATGACATACACAAGCTGGAAGACAAGATTTGATTACCAAAGAAATGACAACATGGTTTAATGCAACACATAAACAACCAAGTTTCTCACAAAATAGTGAGGTAGTTACAACATATAGTACTAATAAAGATTCAAAGTCAACTTGCAGTAGCGAGTTTTGACAGTCTTAGAAACGATTCAGACAGAAGCAAACATATCTATCGACCATAGGAAGCTTAAAAGTTGGCGAATTTGTCATCTTACCATCGCGATGGAAGTCATGGCTCACTACATTGTATCCCTCTCCTACAAGTAGAAGGAAATATATAGAAAGAAAATATTAGTTTGTGCTTAATTAATTGTTAATGGAAAACCAATGATATGTTAGATAAATTAATGAACATATGAAGAAAATATTGACAACATTAATAAGGAAATTACACAACTTCTGCATGGAAATGAATGAAAAATAACATGGCAATGCCACCAGTCAAGACCCCATGAACATAAATGGAAATAATGGACAAAACTAGTGATGATAAATGTACCCATAAGTGACAACATATACAAGATAAGACTCATACCACCTTAGAAGTAGGTGACATGCACGACTTCTTGTCGTCCGGCAAACTCAAAAACTTATGTTGAATTTCTCCATGTCTTTTCCTTAAAGATTGCATAACGATGAATTCCTCATCTTCAGAAATGTCATTAACGTTGAAGATGACTTGATTAAATACTCTTTTCTTAAACATGTTGAGTTTCTCCTTGAGTGCATTACCCTCGAAAGCATTTTGAAATCTCTGCACACTCAACCATTGTTTTAAACCGACCCAACCATCTCCACAAATTTTTGAAAAATTTTCTTAAAATTGTTTGAGGAGTATCGGATTCTTTGGCACATCTTCTTCAGGGATAGTAGAGCTTGAGGTGCCATTATCTTAAGTTATGTGACCGGAGGCTCTGTAGAATTCATCCATGGGCATATTCCTCGGTTCTTGATTAGAGAAATCGCAAGCGATTATCTTCAAGTTACTGTTTCATGCAACATAAATGGTCCCACATCATCTCGAGGTCCTCCTTGCATTGTCTTTGCACCCTATCATTTTGTAGAAAACTAGAGCGAGATCATTAAAATGGAAAAAGACTTCCCATAAAAGTTCTCATCGCCTTTTGTAATTATGTAAACCACTCTCAAAGCTGAAAAGTCAGAAAAGTACTACAAATTCATCTTTTCAATATAATTTAAATAAAGCATGCAAAATCCTATTACATATTCATCATATGCCTTCACACTCTGTCAGTACTATGTCATTGTTATAAACGAACCAGCACCTTACACGAAAGTATATCCGTACTATAATACTTTGCCCCTCCAAAACGTTTCACCTTCTAGACCATTTAAGTACAACTTCAGTAAAAGTAACAGTTTATCTTTTATCATTTTTTCTTAATTGGGGAAAGGAAGCCATTTCTGTAAAACCATTCTCCCCGCCACATTGTATTTGTGGATAACCTAACTAGGGCTTCTCAATCAAGGCCTTGTCTTCTTGTGTTGTCCAATAGTGTTGGCTTTGCCACTCTAACCCTTGTTGTGAATCTTTATCCATTTAAAGAAAAATTAACAAACAATAAAATAATCAAGTAGATATACGAAACGTGGCGCAAAACTATTCAAATCATTCCATGTCATAAAAATCATTCATAGATAACCATCATTAACTTAGAGGATATGGATAACAAATAAATGTTTATCAGCCAGACCAATACATATAAGTATCTATGGGCTGCTACATGTACATAGTATTATTGTAGAATTAATTGTTCACCGAAAGTGATAAACATTACTTCAGAGCTGCCCAGCCCAATCAGTCCATTCCATTCATTCGATCAATAATGTAATGACATTTGTTATCATCTTTTATCATGTTCTACAGAAGTTAGGTTATTAACTTCCTACCAAATAATTATGGCTATCACAGATTATTACAACTAGACAAAGTTTGTAGCCATACATAATATATATATAAATATGAATAAATTCTCCACATTTTTAAAGAAGAGAACAAAAGTTTAATGATTAGGAATTTTATAACTTCCAACTCAAAAAGTGCTCATTCAAATGAAATTTATAACCAAAATGCATTATTAGTATGTGTTTGCATGTGATAGAACAATATTTCAAAGACTCACCATTATCAATTATTTTTCTGATCAAAGTCTCTACAAATTCTTCAAATACATGTGAAGTTCACATTCATGTTCATCAACAGTAGTAAAAATCAAGCCTCTCTTTTCATGGTTCACGTGTTATTCAAAGGAATCAAGGAGAGCTACAATTAAGAAATGTTATCTTGGTTCACATTCATCAAAGCCTATATGGATCAATGATTTACCAAATGGGATAAATGGGACAAATAATAGTAATAATAATTATCATCAATAATAATAATAATATTAATAACGAAGGGGGTGTTGTAATGTTTGACAGTGATTAGTCTATGAATGGGGGCACATGCAGCTCCACATGCATTTGTTCTTTCAAACAACATCCTCTTACCAATCTTAATTAATGAATATGGTAGAGAAAAAAAAAAAGAAATGATATGAATGTCCTAACACAATTACAGGTGGATGAGGATAAGCTCAAAATAAACTTCTATATTCTCCACTAACAACTCTAGACCAATATGTCCTAATGACATGGAGTTTTATTATTGGCGGGATCTGAGCTCATGTGTTGATAGTTGGCTATAATTAGATGGAATTGAGGCCAGATCTGGAGAGAGGAAGAGGAGATGCTGAGAACCTGATCGATGGCGGTGGATCTTGAGCTGGGCAAACAATAAGATGCAGGGTTTGTGAGATGTTTTAGATCAGCTATTTTCTGAGGTGCTCGTTGATGAGGACATCACACCTTGCCAACTACACCACCTATGAATAATAATACTTCAGTTGGTATACAAGAGGAAGCATATCAATGACCAATTACATGAAGCCATGCTAAACAAATCCAAAACTAGGTGAATGCTAACTTAAGTTTATTTTTAAATTATATTGATATGGTGGTGTTTCCTGATACGAACCCCACCAAACACTTGACGAAACCCGTAACAAGATTAGCCTGTCAATCGTTTTACTATCAGGTTTAGTGGTGGAAGAACCGCGAACAATTGTTTATAAAGAAGCTAAAACCTTGGTATAACGAGGATGCCACAAATGGGGATGGGAAACCATTTGATAAGTCAAGGGTGAACGCCACAGGATAATCCTGATAAGTTCGATAGTTCTACGAAGAACCAAAGAGAAATTTTCACTCAAGCCCAAAAAACAAATCCTTACATTCCATGGTTTTTGCCAGTATATAGGCTATCATAAAGTTACAAAATTCCACTTTAATCTTTCTCCAATCATTAAACTCTCATGCATGCATGGAAATGAATACATTAATGTCTCTCCACTATCTAAGGTTCATGCACGCATGCAAAGTATGAGATGCCTTCAATGTTATGCTCTCTTGAAGGCTAATTAATGACACCTTTAATGATGTGGACCAGCTTGTGTTCTTCATTGATGGTGAGCTTGCACCCGTCTTTATGTTGAACATCTTGAATTAATTCAACAAGAGCTTCCTTGAATCTCTTAGCCCGAGCTCGTGTGATTGGCCCAGTTATGACTTGAAGTGGGTCATGGCCCTCTTGGTTAGTCCTTGATAAATTTCTATCATTCCCTTCCTCTTGAATACGATTTATCCTCAAATCATCACCTTCATAAAAAGGGGATAGATCAATAATATTAAATGTAGCACTAACATTATACTCACTGGGTAAATCCAACATGTATGCATTATCATTAATGCACTCAAGAACTTGAAATGGTCCGTTCCCTCTTGGAAGAAGCTTAGACTGCTGCTTTTCTGGAATCCTTTCCTTTCTTAAGTGCAACCAAACCCAGTCCCCTGATTCTAGAACAAGCTTCTGTCTCCTTTTATTGGCTTGCTTCGCATATTGCTCTGTTCTTCGTTCGATGTTGAGCCTTGCTGTCTCGCTTAACAAATTCAACTTTGCTTTTGCCATATATATTTACATGCTCAGAAATTGGCAAAGGGGTTAAATCTAAAGGAGTTAATGGATTAAACCCATACACAATCTCAAATGGTGAAAATTGAGTTGCAGAATGAACAACATGATTATAAGCAAACTCAATGTGTAGTAAACAATCCTACCAAGTTTTGATGTTTTTCTGGATTATAGCCCGCAACAAGGTGGGTAAAGTTTGATTAACTACTTCAGTTTGGCCATCAATTTGAGGGTGACAGGTAGTAGAAAACAACAACTTAGTGCCCAACTTTCCCCACGATGTTTTCCAAAAGTAACTCAAAAACATAGCATCCTGATCTAAAATAATAGTTCTAGGCATGCCATGAAATCTCACAATTTCACAAAAGAACAATTCACCTATATTCAAAGCATCATCAGTTTTGTGACATGGAATAAAATGTGCCATTTTAGAAAATCGATCCACAACTACAAATATTGGATCCATACCCCATTTTGACCTGGGTAATCCTAAGACAAACTCCATTGAGATATCAATCCAAGGCTCACTAGGTATTGGCAATGGGGTGCATAAACCATGGGGTTGCACCTTTGACTTAGCTTGCTTACAAGTGACACATCTACCACAAATTCATTCTACATCACGCTTCATATGTGGCCCCATAGTCTTCTCTGTCATTATGTCCAAAGTATACTTACATTGTGAAATAGAAATCCCCTTTTGTGACTAGACAACCTCCATACCCAAGAAATATTTCAGTTGACCCAAAACTTTGATTTCAAATTCTCTCCCCAAGACTTATTTCAAATATTTTGTCTCCTCAAAAAAGTTGATAAGTGCTTGTGCAATAAGAATACAAAGTCTTCTTTCCTTGTGTTGAGCATTACTTTTCTCGGGTTTTAACCCTAATATGTGTGTATTTATGTTACTTTCATGCAGGTAGGGTTGTGAGGCCGAATATGAAAGAAAGAAGATAATATGGGTCGTAAATGCACCAATTTGGAGGAAATCTTTCTAAGGTTCAAACACGAAGACATAGGTCGGGTTCGAGATGCGGGAATGTGTGCCAACCTCCTCGTATTCAAGCTAGTATAACTATTTGGAGGGGCAAAAGGACAGTCACATTCAAACATTCTTACTTGTGAATATAGAACAAGATCATCAACATGTCTGTTATTGAAGAAGCAAAGCGATCCACGACATAAACTTGTGCCCGTTTGCGTTACCTTGATGAAAGCATGGATTCGGGAGTATTTCGGGCCAGTACTGTAGTAGGGCGCTGTAGCAAAAGTTGTAGCAAGTGTATTGTACCAGCGCTGTTCACAGCCAGCCGAGAAAATAGATAAATAGAGAATCCACACGGGCGTGTGGAAATTCCACACGCCCGTGTGAAAAACCCACAGGGGCGCTCACACGGGTGTGTGGATTCCCGATTCAAGCCCTTTAAAAGCCGATTTCAGCCCCGATTTCAGTATTCTTTCCTCCATCTTTTCCCCAACTTGAGAGAAGGCTCCGGCTAGGGTTTTGAGAGATATTGGCTAGGTCTTTGCAGAGGTTCTACAGCTCAGACATCGCGCTGTTTGGAAGAAGGTTAGTAGGAGAGCTTTCGTTGGCATCGATCTGGCAAGTTGTATCCTAAGCCGAACAAAGGAACCCTTGCAACGAGTAGAGGACTCTCTACAAGACCATCGCCATGACTAACGAGGAGGTTTTCTATGGGTGCTTTGTTTTTATATTCGATTTCATTGATTGTATCTAGCTCCATGGAGAGCTAAACCCCTAGTGAGTACTTGGGTATTTGTGAACCATAGGATGTATTCATTTCATTGAATCTCTTTTTTATGCTTTCAATTAATTGATGTTTATTGTGAGTTCCAATCTTGTATGCTTGATTGTATAAATACTCCCCTAGAGTGACACTAGGGTTGAGAGTTCTTCTTGGTAACTCTTGTGAGTAAGTGACACACCATGAGAGTTAGACAAAGCTAGATTAGAGAGGGTTGAGAGGGTAAGTCAAGAGGTAGCGGAGCGTCCCTTTTTTCCTCTGGTGTGATCTATCCTACCTCCATGTTCCAAGAGTTCTTTGCGGCAATAGTAGAGTGAATGGCCTAAGGGATGACCTTCCGCTGGGGCTTAGTTGTGAGTGTAATGGAGTGAAATGTTGAAGTGATTTTAGCATCTAGGGCTTAATTGTGGCTAGGGATCTTTCACCTGGACCAAAGGGTTTGGTCTATACATAGGAATAGGGTTTATCATTTGGAATCCCTAGAACTCATTGCAATTCTATATGAGTGCGAGGTGTTGAGATTGTTCGATTTCTCCTCAGGGACATGTATAGAGTTAGGCATGGTTGACCTTAGATTTGGGACTATGAAATTAAGGATTTCCGTGACTCACTATTGCATTAATTAGGAAGCATAATAGAGGTTTCTTGCACTTGAAACGATTATCCTAAGTGGAATAGTATCCGGGTACCCTGTCTTTATCGATTGCCTTACCTTCTCCTTTACTTGTGCTCTTTTTCTTGTTGTTTTTACTCTTGAGAATTGAATCTTGTCACACATATCACTATTTATCTTCCACATTAGTTAAGAAACAATTTAAGTGTCTTTATTCCCTACTCTCTGTGGATACGATACCCACTCATTTGCGATTATTACTTCGACACCTGTGCACTTGCGGTGTACACGCATATTCGGTCGTGTCAACAATCATCTATTAAGATAATATCATCAACATACACTGTCATAATGGATCTTCTAACATTGGAGGAACATTTAATAAACATTGTATGATCTATCTGGTATTGAGTAAAACCATGTTGTTTGACCACCCGAGTAAGTATCCTAAACCAAGCCCTTGGGGACTGTTTGAGGCCATATAGTGATTTCTTGAGTTTGCACACCTTAACAAAGTTCTCTTGAGACTCTAATCTAGGAGGAACTTTCATGTGCACTTTTTCTTCTAATTCACCATTCAAAAAGAAATTCTTTATGTCTAATTGTTGTAAAGGCCATTTAAGGTTAACTGCAAGTGAAAGTAGAACATGTATAGAGTTTAGCTTAGCTACTGGTGCAAACATTTCCTCATAATCAATACCATAGGACTGTGTAAATCCTTTGGCCAACAAGCCTGTCTTGAAAGTGATTTACATTCCCATCTACATTATGTTTAACAACAAATACCCATTTATATTCCACAAGCTTCTTTCCTGCAGGCAGTTTGATATACTCTCAAGTTTTGTTCTTCTTAAGAGCATTAACTTCCTTCATCACAGCTTTCTTCCAATTGGGCTAAATGAGAGAGCTTCCTGTATACTCTTAGGCATGTTTATTTCTTTGAAGGTAATAGCAAAAGCTTTGTATGCTCGAGTTAGATTTTCATAAGACTCAAAGTTGCTGATTGGGTGCATGGTAAACAATAGGTGTATTACTGCGTGTGCTGCTCTCAAATAATATGGGACTTGGGTTAGCTTCTTGGTCTTGCTTAGGTGTAGCTTGGATCTCTATCTCCTTTTGAGTTTTTTGTCTTCTAGGATAGAGACAATAATATCCTTTGGTTTTTCTTGATCAAGGACATCTCTAGAACATGGGTCAAGAACATTGCTAGGATAATGGCTAGAAGATATTTGACGAGGAACATCTGGGGGACATGGACTGTGCGTTTTCAGACTTTTGCTGAGATTGGATACACTTGGATATGGAGGACACGGTTTAGGTACACTAGGCTGGTCGGAGCAGGCCAAAGCCAATGTTCCTCTACTTGATTTTCCTCTTGAATTTGCATTTGGGATAGTAAGGACTA
The DNA here is from genome assembly GCF_009730915.1 of Dioscorea cayenensis subsp. rotundata. Taxonomy (NCBI): domain Eukaryota; kingdom Viridiplantae; phylum Streptophyta; class Magnoliopsida; order Dioscoreales; family Dioscoreaceae; genus Dioscorea; species Dioscorea cayenensis. Next base: position 20,152,626 of record NC_052472.1, read on the forward strand.
TTTTCGAAAAAGGTTACATCCGTAGAATTGAAGAATTATTTGGTTTGAGGAGTATCCAAGAAAAATACATTTGATTGATCTAGGATCAAGTTTATTTCTATTTTGTTGAGTAATATGGACAAATGCAGTGCAACCAAACACTTTAAGAGGAATTTGAAACAAGAACTAAATGTCGGGAAATTTTTTTAAAAGAGATTGGAAAGGAGTTTTAAAATCTAGCACATGAGATGGCATTTGATTTATCAAATATGTGGATGTCAAAATGGCTTCCCCCAGAAATGTTTTGGGACATGTGTCGCTACATCAATGATCGGTTTACTTCTAAGAGGTGCCATTTTTCTTTTCTGAAACTCCATTTTTTTGTGGAGTGCCAACACAAGAACTTAGGTGAATCACTTGATTTTGAAGATTAGACCAAAGATTAGAATGAAAAAATTTCTTCCCCATTATCAGTTTTGAAGGCTTGAATTTTTGTTCGGAACTAGTTTTGGATCATCTTGTAAAAAATTTGGAATCTTTGACTAACCTCTTATTTGTCTTTCATTAAAAAAGCCCAAGTGACTCTAATATGGTCATCTATGAAGGTTTCAAACCATCTAGAACCTGAAATGTTCTTAATTCTAGAGGGTCCCTAAACATCGCTATGAATAAGATGAAATGGGTTAGAAGATTTGTCTGGTTGAGAAAGATAAGAGTTTCTAACATGTTTAGAAAATTGACACAATTCACATTGTAAATTTTCTGAATTCTTATTGGTCAATAAAGGAAAAAACATTTATAAAGAGACAAAGATTGGATGTCCTAACCAATAATGACAATACATTAAGGCATTTTTTTACTTGAAATAAAACAAGAATTTTTGGGACTTCATTCCTATTAACTTTTAGCTTGCAAAATGGTAGGCTCCAACTTGGTGAAGAAGAAGAAGGTCTAGATGATGGCCTGATCTTTAAAGCATAGGATCTAGGTTGAGGGATAACTAGCTGTGAGCAGCTGGGGATGGATGAGATCCGTACGTTGGGGAGAGACGATTCGAAGTTTCAAGAACTCCAACCTGCTGTCCGAACAATCACAGAACCACAAACCAGAAACTAATCCACACAAAACACCCGAAAATGTAGAGCACAAATTAGGAGAAAACCGAAACTATCTTCTCGAGAATCTGTGAGAACTCACAAGAACAATGGTAGTAAGTCAACTCTTAATTCTATAATAATAATCAAAGTTCTATGCTCCAAGGGAGAAGGTACAAGGCTATTTATAGCCAACTTAAAGTTGGGATACAAGAAAACTATCTTATTAAAATTAGCTAGGGAATCAATCTAAAAATAGTAAATTAAAAATTTTCTAGGAAAACAACCTAAAATTAGGAAAATAAAATTGGCTAGAAAATCAATCGTAGCACATGAATATGGCAGGTGCAATTTCTCATCCTTAAACTTGGAATACTTGATTTCCTTGTTGATAGGGATTTGATTTTGTTTCCTTCCAGAAATTGGGTTGGTTTAGGAAAAAATATTTTGTGCTGATTTATCATAAAAGGAAACCACATCTACTTCTGTTTATGAGCATGGCCGAGTTCTATACTAAAGATTCATACTTTACTGAACCCTACTCTAAATGTAGTACAGGAAAAAGTCGGGAAAAGTTTCTTTTGCATGATGGTTTCTTGTTTCGAGCGAACAAATTGTGTATACCAAATTGCTTTGTTCACTTATTACTCTTGCAGGAAGCTCAAGGAGGTGGTCTGATGCACCACTTTGGTGCCAAAAAGACAGAAAATGTGCTGACCAACCACTTCTTTTGGACGAAAATGAGGCGTGATGTTGAGTGCTATGTGTAACGAAGCGAGACGTGCCACAAAGCTATGTTTTGTTTAAACTCTCATGGATTGTATACTCCCTTACCCATTCCTAGTGTACCATGGGAAGATATGTCTACGGATTTTGTTCTTATATTACCACGGAATAAGAGTAGAATGGATTCTATATTTGTGGTTGTTGATAGATTTAGCAAGATGGCTCATTTTATTCCCTATCATAAGAGCGATGATGCTTCACATGTTGCTGATCTATTTTCAGGGAAGTGGTGTGACTACATGGTGTGCCACGAACCATTGTCTCAGATCGTGATACCAAGTTCTTGAGCTATTTCTAAAAAACCTTATGGGGGAAGCTTGGAACCAAGCTATTATTCTCCACCACGTGTCACCCCCAGACAGATGTGCAAATAGAGGAATTTAAAGATGTGGGAGGAGTGTCTACCGCATGTCGAATTCGCATATAACAAGGTGATACATTCTACCACTAAATTTTGTCCATTCGTAATTGTATATGGTTATAAACCTACTGCCCCTATAGATCTTTTACCTTTGCCCTTGCAGGAATAAGCTAATATGGATGAAAGAAAGTGTGCTGAATTTGTGAAGGAAACACATGAAAATAAAAAGTGGATAACATCGAGAAGATTACTCTGCAGTATGAGAAGCGAACGAACAAAAGGAAGAAAGAAGATATTGTTTGAGCCAGGTGACCAAGTGTGGATATATTTATGAAAAGAGCATTTTCCAGCGCAGTAAAAGTGCAAGTTGCAACAAACCCGAGCTAAACAAATCCAGTTGATTATTTTGGGTGCTTGAGAAGATCGATGACAATGCGTACAGGATCAAGCTTCCAGTTGATTATGGTATTAGTGCTACTTTCAACGTTGTAGACCTTTCACCTTTCTTCGGTTCAATCGAGTCGAGGATGATGAGGACATCACGTCTATGCCAACTACACCACTTATGAATAGTAATACTTCAGCTGGTATAGAAGAGGAAGCATATCAAGGTTCAATTACACAAACCCGAGCTAAACAAATCCAAAACCAGGTGAACGCTAATTTAAGCTTATTTTTAAATTATATTGATATGGTGGTGTTTCCAATTTCTTCTACCTTAATTGTACTTAGGTGTACCAAAAGTGAGGACATAATTCCATAATTAGTCAAACAAGAGGATAGCAAGAGAGAAGCATTTGGAGCTTTGCCTCGCCTATGTTTCTTTTTGGAATGCCCACTATATTTCAATCAAGACCCTAATTCTATGTTTTTTTTTCTTCAGAATGTCTACTATTTTTGAATCAAAACCCTAATCCTATGTTTTGTTACAATAATGTCTCCTATTTTTCAATCAAAACCCTAATCCTATATTTTCTTTTCTGAATGACTCCTATTTTTAAATCAAAAATCGGGAAAATTCTGTTTTTCTTTTCAGAATGGCTCCTATTATGAAAAGAAACAAAGGATCATGGTGTTCATTAAAAAAAAGGAGCCATTGCAGAAAGAAAACATGGGATTAGGGTTTTGATTCAAAAATAGGAGACATTACTATAAGAAACATAGGATTATAATTTTGACTCAAATATAGTAGGCATTCCAAAAAAAAAACAACGGATAAGCATTTTGATTAAAAACCGAAAAATAAGATACATTTCCAATCTTTTCTATTAGGGTTTTAATCGTTATTTTTTCTTAATCTTCACTATATATGATTAATGTTCTATTTTCTTTTCGAAATATCTATTATTTTTTAATCAATACCCTACTATTATGTTTTATTTTCTGAATGTTTCTTATTTTTCAATCAAAACCCTAATTCTATGTATTCTTTTCAGAATGTCTCTTATTTTTCAATCGAAACCCTAATCCTATGTTTTCTTTTCAAAATGTCTCTTATTTTTCATCGAAACCCTAGTCCTATTTTTTCTTTTCAGAATGGCTCGTATTTTTGAATCAAACCCCTAATCCTATGTTTTGTTTTTGGAATGCCTGCTATTTTTGAATCAAACCCCTACTCCTAAGATTTATTTTTGAAATGTCCCCCTTTTTTTTTTGTTTGTAATCAAAACTCTACTCCTATGTTTTCTTATAGTAATGCCCCCTATTTTTCAAACAAACCCCTAATCCTACTTTTGTTTTTGGAATGTCTCAATCTTTTGAATTAAAAACTAATCCTATGTTTTCTTTCATAATGCATCCGATTTTTAAATAAAAATCCTAACCATATGTTTTCTTTTCAGAATGTCTTCTATCTTTCAATCAAAACATAAAACCTGTGATTTCTTTTCTTAATGTATCCTATTTATCAGTTTTGATAAAAAAAAACATAATGTATTCTTTTCTTTTGCGAATGACTTCTATTTTTTAATCAAAACAATAATCATATGTTTTATTTTTGTAGTGTCTCATGTTTTTCAATCAAAACCCTAATCCTATGTTTTCTTTTGGGAATGGTTCCTATTTTTTAATCAAAACCCTAATCGTATGTTTCCTTTCGGGAATGTCTACAATTTTTAAATGAGAAGTCTAATCCTATATTTTTCCTTTCGGAATGTCTACTATTTTTTAATCAAAACATTAATTTTATGTTTTTTATAGCAATGTGTCTTATTTTTCCCTAATCATATGTTTCCTTTAGGAAATGTCTACTATTTTTTAATCAAAACATTAATTTTATGTTTTTTTTATAGCAATGTGTCTTATTTTTCAGTTTTGAATCAAAACCCTAATCCTATGTTGTCTTTTCGGAATGCCTACTATATTTGGATCAAACCCCGAATCCTATGTTTTCTTTTCAGAATGTCTCTTATCTTTCAATCAAAACTCTAATCCTAAGTTTTCTTTTTCAAAATCTCCTATTTATCAGTTTTGAATCAAAACCGAAAACTATGATTTCTTTTCGGAATATCTTCTATTTTTTGATGAAAAAGTTAATCCTTTCATTTTTTTCGGAATGTTTGCTATTTTTGAATCAAAACACTAATACTATGTTTTACTTTTTCAGATTGTGTCTTATTTTTTTCTATTTTTGAATAGAAACCCTAATCCTTTGTTTTTTTTTTCGGAATGTCTCATATTTTTTATTCAAAACCCTAATCCTTTATGTTGTTTTGAGAATCTGTTCTAAATTTTAATCAAACCCTAATCCTCTATTTTTTGTAATGCCTCCTATTTTTGAATAAATATCCTATACTTTGTTTTCTTTTTGGAATGAATCCTATTTTTGAATCAAAATCCTAGGCCTATGTTTTTTTTTCAGAATGTCTCCTATCTTTTAATTAAAACACTAATCTTATGAATTTTTTTTAGGAATGGCTACTATTTTTTAATCGAAAACCTAATAGTTTATTAAGTTTGGGAATATCTGCTACTTTTGAATCAAAACCCTAATCCTATGTTTTCTTTTGGAGGTGTCTACTATTTTTGAATCAAAACCCTAATCCTACATTTTCTTAAAATAACATCACCTATTTTTCAATCAAAACAAGAAACCTATGTTTTTCTTTTGAAATGTCTCCCACTTTTCAATAAAAAAAAGCTAATCCTTTAGTTTTTTTCTTGAAATGTCTGCTATTTTTTAATCAAAACCCTAATCCTAAGTTTACTTTTGGAAAGTATCGTATTTTCAGTTTTGAATCAAAACCCTAATCCTTTTCTTTCTTTTAGGAATGTCTCATTTTTTTAATCAAAACATTATTCCTATCTTTTCTTTTTGCAACCTTTGCTAATTTTTTTTTTATCAAAACAGTAATATGATGTTTTCTTTTCAAAATGTCTCACATTTTTCAATCAAAACTCTAATCTATGTTTTTTTTCTTTTCAAAATGCCTCTTATTTTCAAATAAAAACCCTAATCCTATGATTGTTTTTTTAGGAATATCTACTATTTTTGAATCAAAGCGCTTAATCCTATGTTTTTCTTATAGTAATGCCTACTATTTTTTAGTAAGAACCTTAATCCACGAGTATTCTTTTGGGAATGCCTCCTATTTTTGAATCAAAACCGTAATCTTATGTTTTATTTTGGTGATGTCTGCTATTTTTTAATCAAAACAACAATCGTATGTTTTCTTTTCGGAATGTGTCCTAATTTTCAATCAACACCTTAATCCTATATTTTCTTTTTCGAATGTCTACTATTTTTTTCAATCAAAACCCTAATTCTTTTGTTTTCTTATAGCAATGTCCCTTTATATTTTTCAATCAAAACCCTAATCATATGTTTTCTTTTCGGAATGGCTACTATTTGTCAATCAAAGCTCTAATCTTATGTTTTCTTTTCGAAATTCCTACTACATTCGAATCAACACACTAATCCTATGTTTTTTTTAAATGTCTCCTATTCAAAACACTAGCTTCTCTTTTCTTTTAGGAATATCTCCTATATTTTAATAAAAAACCTTATCCTTTCTTTTCTTTTCAGAATGTCTGCTACTTTTAATCAAAAATCTAATCCTATGTTTACTTTTCGGAATGTGTCATATTATTCAGTTTGAATCAATATGCTAATCCTTTGTTTTCTTTTTAAATGTCTCATTTTTTGAATCAAAACACTATTCATATCTTTTGTTTTGACAATATCAGCTATTTTTTTTTATCAAAACCCTAACCATATGTCTTTTTCAAAATGTCTGCTATTATTAAATAAAAATCATAATCCGATGTTTTCTTTTCAGAATGTCTCCTATTTTTGAACTAAAATTGTAATCCTTTGTTTCCTTTTTGCAATGTCTCCTATTTTTCAATCAGAATACTAATTTTATTTTTTTTTTTGGCAATGTCTCCTATTTATCATTTTTCAATCAAAATCTTAATCCTATGTTTTTATTTTTCAGAATATCTCATATTTTTTTCAATCAAGTACCTAATCCTATTTTTCTTCTCAGAATATCTCTGATTTTTAATCAAACTGTAATCCTATGTTTTTTTTTTTCGAATGTCTCTTATTTTTTTTGTTTTTAATGAAAACCCTAATCCTTTGGTATCTTTTTCGGAGTGTCTCATTTTTTTTAATCTAAAGCCTAATCCTATGTTTTCTTTTCGTTATGTCTCCTATTTTTCAACCAAAACCCTAATCCTAATCCCATTATTTCTTCTCAGAATGTCTTGTAGTTTTGATTCAAAACCCTAATCCTATGTTTTCTTTTTGTAATGTCTCCTATTTTCTAGTTTTGAGTCAAAATGATTATCGTATGTTTTCTTTCAAAATGTCTGCTTTTTTAATCAAAACCGTAATATTAAGTTTTCTTTTTGTAATGTCTCCTATTTTTCATTTTTGATTCAAAACTACAATACTGTCTTACTTTCGAAATGTCTCCTATTTTTCATATTTGTATCAAAACCCTTATCTTATGTTTTCTTTTTGGAATGTCTTATATTTTTCAATCAAAATTCTAATACTTTGTTTTCTTTTCAAAATGTCTCCTAGTTTACAGTTTTAAATCAAAACCCTAAACATATATGTCCTTTTCGTAATGCCTCCTATTTTTGAATAAAAATCCTAACCGATGTCCTATGTTTTCTTTTCATAATCTCTTCTAATTTTTTTATCAAAACACTAATCCTATGTTTTCTTTTCGGAGTGTCTCATATTTTTTTCAATCAAAACCCTAATCCTATATTTTCTGTTGGGAATGTCTGTTATTTTTAAATCAAAACCTTAATTCTATGTTTTCTTTTCGGAATGTCTCATATATTTCAGTTAAAAACATAATCATATGTTCTCTTTTGGAAATGGCTCATATTTTTTAATTAAAACCCTAGTCCTATGTTTTTTGATTGAAACATAATAGGAGACATTGCTATAAGAAAACTTCGGATTATTATTTTGATTTAAAAATAGTAGACATTCCGAAAAGAAAACATAGGATTAGTGTTTTGATTCAAATATAGTAGGAATTGCAGAAAGAAAACATTGGATTAAGGGTTTGATACAAAAATAGGAAACATTACTAGAAGAAAACATAGGATATATATTTTGATTCAAAAATAGCAGACATTCGCAAGAGAAAACATGGAATTAGGTTTTTGATTGAAATGTCTAGTATTTTTTCTTATATTAATGTCTCCTACTTTCCAATGAAAATCCTAATCCTATGTTTTTTTTTCTAGAATGACTACTATATTTGAATCAAAACCATAATCTTATGTTTTCTTTCTAGAATGTCTCCTATATTTGAATAAAAACCCTAATCATATGTTTTCTTTTCGGTATATCTCCTATTTTTCAATCCAAACCTGAGTCATATGTTTTCTTTTCTTAATGTCTCCTATTAATCAGTTTTGAATTAAAAGCCAAACCTATGTTTTCTTTTCAGAATATCTCCTATTTTTCAATCAAAAACCTAATTCTTTCTTTTTTTTATTCGGAATATCTGGTATTTTTTTAATAAAAAACCCTAATTCTATGTTTTATTTTCGGAATGTGACCTATTTTTTTCAGTTTTAAATCAAAACCCTAATCCTTTGTTTTCTTTTTGGAATATCTCATTTTTTTGAATCAAAACACTAATTCTATGTTTTCATTTCTGAAATATAAGATTAGGGCTTTGTTTCAAAGCTAAGTCTAGTTTAAACCCTCATGGATTGTATACTTCCTTACCTATTCCTAGGGTACCATGGGAAGATATTTCTATGGATTTTGTTCTTGGATTACCACAAACTAAGAGGGGGAGGGTTCTATATTTGTGGTTGTTGATTGGTTTAGCAAGATGCCTCATTTTACTCACTGTCATAAGAGCGATGATGCTTCACATGTTGTTGATCAATTTTTCCGAGAAGTGGTGTGACTGACTACATGGTGTGCCCCGAACCATTGTCTCTGATTGTGATACCAAGTTCTTGAGCTATTTTTGGAAAACCTTGTGGGGGAAGCTAGGAACCAACCTATTTTTCTCCACCACGTGTGACCCCCAGACAAATGGGCAAACAGAAGTTGTGAACCGCACACTATCCATGATATTAAGAACAATTTTAAAGAAGAATTTAAAGATGTGGGAGGAGTCAAATTCGCATATAACAGGGCGATACATTCCACCACTAAATTTTGTCCATTAAAATTGTATATGGTTTGAAACTACTGCCCCGATAGATCTTTTACCTTTGCCCTTGCAGGAACAAGCTAGTATGGATGCAAGCAAATGTTCTGAATTTGGGAAGAAAAGACTTGAAAAGACAAAGGATAACATCGAGAAGATTACTCTGCAGTATGAGAAGCGAGTGAACAAAGGAAGAAAGAAAATGTTGTTTGAGCCAGGCAACATAGTGTGGATACATTTACGAAAAGAGCATTTTCTGGAACAGCGAAAGTCCAAGTTGCAACCATCAGGTGAGGACCATTCCTAGTGCTTGAGAAGATCAATGACAATGCGTACAAGATCGAGCTTCCAGGCGAGTATGGTGTTAGTGCTACTTTCAACGTTGCAGACCTTTTACCTTTCTTCGGTTCAATCGAGTCGAGGCTGAATCCTTTTCAAGAGGAAGAGGATGATAAGGACATCACGCCTATGCTAACTACACCATCTATGAATAGTAATACTTCATCTGGTATAGAAGAGGAAGAATATCAAGGACCAATTACACAAACCCATGCTAAACAAATCCCAAACCAGATGAATGCTAACTTAAGCTTATTTTTAAATTATATTGATATGGTGGTGTTTCCAATTCTTTCTTCTTTAATTTTACTTAGGTGTATCGGAAGTGAGGACATAATTCCAGACTTAGCCAAACAAGAGGATAACAAGAGACAAGCATTTGGAGGCATGCCACAGTGTGCCTCACACTCACATCCACGTCCAAGAAGAAAACTATGCTTATCTTCGCTAGCCCCACGCAAACAAAGGGAGATATTTCCTTTTATGATAAATCAGCCCAAAATATCTCTTTCCTAAACCAACCCAATTTCTGGAAGGAAACAAAATCAAATCCCAACCAATCAGGAAATTAAATATTCCAAGATTAAGAGTGGAGAGATTCGCCTGCCATCTTCACGTGCCGCTGTAACCGCAGGAAACTATTCCCATATTCAGATTGATTTTCTAGCCAATTTTATTTTCCTATTTTTAGATTGTTTTTCCTATAAATTTAATAAAATAGTTTTCTTGTATCCCAAGTTTATGTCGGTTATAAATAGCCTCTGATTATTATTCACAAAATAAAAGTTATCTTTCTACCATTATTCTTATGAGTTCTCCCGAATTCACGAGAGGAAAGTTTCAGTTTTCTTCTAATTCATGCTCTATGCTTCCGGCCGATTTGCGTGGATCAGTTTCCGGTTTGTAGTTCTACGATTTTTCGGATAGCGGGTCAGAGTTCTTGAAGCTTCGGATCGTCTCTCCCCAATGTACGGATCGCATACATCCACAACTATTCGTAGCTAGTTATGCCTCAACCTAAATCCTAAGCCCTGAAGATCAGGCCATCATCTAGACCTCCTTCTTCTTCACCAAGTTGAATCCTATCACAAAAGCAATGCTGTAACTATGGTTCTCAAATACACCAATTTTTGCTAAGGTAACTGTGGGTTTCATACACATCGAGTTTTGTAATCAAATAGGGCGACTACAACTACGGCAATCCACAAACCAAGTTTTACCCAAACAACTGTGCAAATCAAACATATCAAGTTATGCAAACACATGATTTAACACAAGAATACCCTAGAATTCTGTAGATATTAAACGCAAGTAAATCAACATAGCACATAAACATTTAAGTTCATAGATCTGGGGCACCAGAGAATGGTTAAAGTCTCCATAGTTGTACAGATCAATACAACGCTAAGGAAAACAAAAGAACAAGAAGCCATGAAAGACTCCCCATCTTTGCTTCTAAACCACTCTAACGGTGCTCCGATGAAGTCCTGCTGGCCAAGCTCCGCTCCACTCAAGATCTGCACCGTAGCTTCACTCCAGCCCCAGAATTGTGAAGGGGGAGAGCTTGGCAGCCAACCCCAAGGAGAAGGAAGAAGAATCCTCTTCAAATGACCTGGATCTGGGCTTAAAAGGTGTTTTACGGGGAGGGCATGGTCGTGCTTATGCTGTGTTTCTCCCCCTATTTATCTCAGGAAAGTCTGGGCAATTGAATCACAGAAATTTAGCATAAGTACGCCCCTGCTTCTCAAACAAGCACGGTCGTTCAAGGAGCACATAAACCGTGTTTTTCCTCCAGACTTGTGCCACAGTGATTTGTTACAATAAATGCTATAGTAGTCATCTATAGTGTTTTTGCTACAATGCCAATGCTATGCCTTGTGCAGGTTTCAACTGGGAAAATCAGTGGGAGGAACACAGTCGTGCTCAGACTATGCTTCACTTATAACACTGCATTTTGACCTCTTTTTCGCACTATAATTGCGCCAAATCCTTTTCTTTTGCACAAGGACTTGTTTTCCAGCACAATTATATAATAATACCATAGGAGCATCGGATTACAACAAATAACCATTTAAAGACAAGATAAATACCTGAAAGGGGTATAGAAATATCTATATAAAATGCATTCATCAAATACTCCCACACTTGAACATTTAGTTGTCCTCAAGCAAAACACATCAACTCACAAGAAAAAAGATGAGTGCATGACCTCTTATCTCAGTAACGGAATTTTCAAAAGTGTAGAAGGAAACTGGTTGTTAGAGTGTGTTCAGCTGATCAAAAATGATAAGTCTTACCCTCACCATATATTCCCCGTGTGTGTGTGTGTGTGATTACCCTAAATTGTGTGCCCCATGCATTGTTGGATCAGCTTAGCTAACAATGACCTTATTCCACACTATACTAATTGGGAAGTAGCTTCATACACCCTAGAGGTAGCCTTCTCTCCTGGTAGGCAACAAATATACACTTGTAATGCCCAAAATTCAAGTACTCAAAAGCGACTTTCACTCTTCTAGGGCGATAGCTCTTTCTACCATCTTTTCACAATATTTTTTACAAATAACCGGTAGGTCATCCCAGATGGAATCAGACTTTCTAGTTTTTTTTAGGACAAACAAAGGGCACTAAAGGTCATTTAGCTAAAGCATTCCCTAAGCACAAGTGGCTCCACAATTAGGGTAAAATGAGAAGTAATTGAGTTTTCAAAGCAAGGAGTGAGTGATACTAACAATGTATGGTTTAGAAATTCCACAAAACAAATTCATAGATCGTCCTAAGTCATGCCTCATCACAATGAATACAAAAGTAAAACCTCCCCCACACTTAAACCATACATTGTCCTCAATGTACAAATGCGTCATGAAGAAATAAATCAAGGACACAAAAATTTGGGGTGAAGTTTTAGGAACTTTCCTGCCCCGCGGAGTGATGTGGCCGCACTCAACATGTAGGTTCCTTGTTTCCATATGCCTCAAACCCTAAAAACAAAAAGTGGCAGAAGTGAATCACAAAAAAGAAAAATAAGAGACAAAAGAAATGAAAAACAAAAAGGAAAAGACAGAATGGTGATGCTCAAGAATCATCGTGGCGGCTCTCATTCTCGCTAAAATGCCCAGCATTAAAAATAAAAATCAATCAGCAATAGTAGGGAATTAGGGTAAGCACCGTCATGCAAGGAACATGCAGATCGTGCTCCTTAGCAAGCATGAGCGTGCTTAGCCCGTGCTCAGCCTGGAATGCTTCAAAAATCAGTTTTCTCTGATTTACAAAAATTCCACTAATTAGGCTTGCCACCCTAACAATTGACAATACAAATAAGCAATGAAGAATGCAACAAAAACACCAAAATTTAAACAAGAAATTTATCAAGAGCACCACCTCCTAAACAAAACAACACTAAGAAAGCAATTAAAATAAACTAAGAGCACAAGAAACACACAAAACATCAAATATTACTTGGGTTGCCTCCTGAGAAGCACTTGTTTAACGTCCTTAGCTTGACTTTCCGGATCACTTACCTTAGAGAGGCTTGAAGAGAGTGTGCTCCTCCCGACTACTAATTGCATAGCTACTACAACTAAAGGACAAATTTACTTGCCTTGGAGGAATACATGTTAGAGGCTTGAACCATCTTGTTTTAGGCTGATAGAAGTTTCAAACATCGATGCTTACTTAGCCCTCCAAGGGAACAACACAAGACATGAGTTTTTCAATTTCAATACAGGAGGATCTAAAGATTGCTTCAACCTTAATGCATGAATTAACTTCGCCCCATGAAGTGCTCTTTTCTTATATGACCATTCATCCTTCTGAGAAGAGGTTACTTGTTCAAACTCAATCAAGTTTGTCTCATTCACCTTATTGCATGAATTTTTTTTTCTCCTATATGTTCCCCAAGTCACTTGTTGGTGGTGTGTCTTCCACAATAACTATGACAATCTCTTGATTTTACTTATCCGGGGGAAGTCTCTCTCTTGCAAGGGTAAGTTTCTCCACAACTGAGACTACATCCTCTTTGTCGTTATGCCAATTCACTTGTTCAAAATCAATTGAAGTCACATGAGAGTCTTCAATCAAGGAGTCGTGGAGTGACCCTATAGATGTTTGGCCATAAACTACTTCATTTCCACTTCCTTGCACACTTTTATCCTCAACAAGAATTGGAAGTCCTTCCCTTAATTCATGAAAAGTGTCACGCCTAAGTGCTTCAACATTATCATTAGACACATCCAGAAATTTACCTTCAGCTGAAATGCTTGATTCTAAGGTGGGTATCTCTTGTTTCATATTATCCTCCTATCTCAAAAATTCCCAACTTTCCATGGTAGGGTTCATCTCAAATTGAATTGGCATATCTTGCGTTACGAGTGGTGTTTCTTCATAGAACACAGGAGGTTCAACAGTGAAGTTAGATAACCATCATGAATCATCTTGGGTTGCCGGAGGTATCACATCACCCAAACTCATTGTGCATTGCCACTGTAATGTTCCTTCCTCAAAACTTGATACCTCATCAATTAAGCTAGAAACAGTATGATAATCCTCGATGCCGCTGGTGTGGCTAACTTGTTTACGACGTGATGGTAGATTTGTCAAACTTCGCTCTTGTTAGGACTAACTTGGATGGTAGTCAAATGAGCGACTTGTAAAATTTCTCAAGGTTGCAAGATGTTCATCCATAGGTTAACCCTCTTGAAATATAATAAGAATGAGAAAATTAGAAAAAGAAACAAAAACAAAAACTAAAATATATGCATAAGAAATAAATAGCTAGATCACTAGAATCCTAATTTTCTTAAAAGTTGCCAGTCCCGACAATGGCGCCAAAAACTTGATGCACTCTACACAAGTATACAAGTTGCACACAAGTAATACAGTGGTGCCTCGTGAGAGGTAGGGTTGTCGAACCACATGGACTGGACTTAAAGTACTCACACTTCTTCTGATGTCTTGTTAAGAAAGAATTGGGTTGGTTTTAAGAATAAAAACAATTAAACAAAAGAGAGAACAGGTGGAGATATAGCATGCCCCAGGATGATTAATATAAGCAATAGCATGCTGACTTACTTCTAAAGCCTACCAGGTACATTCTAAAGTTCAAGTGTGTGCTCACAAACAATGTTGCATCTATGGTTCTCAAGTACACCAAGTTTTGCCAAGATAACTATGCATTTCAAACACATCAAGTTTTGCAATCACACAAGCAATCACAACTATGGCAATCCATACACCACCGAGTTTTACTGATGCAACTGTGCACAATCCCACAAATCAAGTTATGCAACACAAGATTAAACACATGAATCTAAGAAAACTCCGTAGATATTTAAATCAAGTAGTTAAAGTATACAAAGCGTCATAGTTAATATGAGGGGGGCACCATGGATGGTTAGCCCCTCATGGACGGGTACAACAAGGAAGATAAAGAGAAAGAGCTAAAGGAAGAAGACATGACTCCCTCCATCTCAAGATGATCTTCCTAGTTGAGCTCCAATATGCTAACCCCACTTCCCTTGTGCCTCCAATTAGTCCTTGATCCCCTTAAAAAGTGTGGTGAAGTCTGATCTTTGCTCTCATTAAAGTCCTCCCGATGGAGAGAAGAGTCCCCAACAAAGATGAGATTGAAACCCTAGAATCTGGAGTAAAAAAGGATGATCTCGGGCTTGACACGGGCTAAGCACGGGCTAAGCACGGTCGTGCCTAGACCATGCTACCTCGGGTAGGATTTTGAGTGAATTGGCTAAGTGCTCGCCTGGATTTTCTAGTAGGAGAGAGCATGGTTGTGCTCTGGCCGTGCTTCACTTGAGTGCGATCGTGCTAGGAGCAAGCAAAGCGTGCTTCTCCTGTTGTGTAAAAAATACCTCAAGCTTGAAATAATCAGGGGGAGGAGCACACTCGTGCTCCGACCGTGTTCAGCCTGAAAGCACCCCCTACTTGAATTTTCACTGATGATCCTTCAGGCAAAGATAATCAGTGGGACAAAGCACGATCATGCTGAGCTTGAACACTTAGCCACATTTTCCATTCTTCAATTGTTTGGCTACAAAATTCACCCCTAATTGCTTCGAGCCCTGAATTTTTACATCAACAACATATATACCTAGAATAGCACTGAATATAGATGAAGTTCTGCTAAAAGATAAGAAAATGAATTGATTAAGGGTAAGTAAACATGATATGAAATGCACTCATCAAAAACCCCCACACTTGAATGTTTGCTTGTCCTGAAGCAATCTCATAATGCTCATTGAAAGAAAGGATGAGTGCAATACTTCTGATCTTAGGAGAATGGAAAATTCTCAAGTATAGGTGAAACCATGAGGGGTAGTTCAATAATAATGCGCAATAAAAGGCTACACTTTTACTTTAAAGACCTCGTGCGTGTGTGAAAACCCTAAATTGAGTGCCCCAAACTCTCCAGGAGTTAACCTACGCTATGTGAACGTTATTCCAATTAAACACATTGGATAGTAGCTTCATACACCATAGAGGTAGCCTTTTCCCCGGTAGGTGATCAAATGTACACTTGTAATGCCTAAAATTTGACTACTCAAGAGCGGCTTTCACTCTACTAAAGCGATAGCTCTTTCTACCATCTTTGTACACAAAAAATTTCAAAATTGGACTGGTAGTGCATCCTAAATAAGGAATACAACTTCCATTTTTTTTTTAAGAAGAACTTAGAAAACTAAACTTGGTCCTAAGCGAAAGGTTATCAACCTAAAACAGGTGGCTCCATAATTAGGCCAAAGTGATGAGATCTTAGGTCTTTAGAGTAAAAGAGAGTCTACATTTTGGCTCCAATTAAGTCATTAGCACACATGTTCCCCTAGGTTTAAGAATTTCCAACATAGCAATCATAGATCATCATTGGCAAGGCACTCATCCATAAAGCCATGGAACCCTCCCCCATACTTGAATGCTACATTGTCCTCAATGTAGAAATGTATGCAATGTATATAAAAATTTGAGAACAACACAACAAAACATAATTGAAATGACTTTCTTGAACACGGAGAGTGATGATGCGGCTATCAATGTGTGTGCCATCCAACTCCAAGCATCCGCATAATCCCTGAAACGAGTTGATAAACACAAGTGAAGGTCAATGAAAAGTGAAATGAAATAAAATAAAAACAGAAAAGAGCAACACACTAAAAAGCTAACAAAAAGTACAAACGCAAAAAAAGCAAGCCAAAAATTGTCGGGTTTAGTAGGGTGCCCCCTTAGCTAAACTCGAACTACAAAAAGATGGAAATAAGAATACAAGACTAAAAACAAAAGAAAAGACTGGTGATGTGGAGGTCAGAAATGTGCGCTCTCAGGCTTAGAATCATCGCCAAAAAAAGAAGAGCTCCCAAATGTAACGAGTGGGTCGCACTCCCAAATGCTCAGCAATACGGGCCACTCTCCTCTGCACCCACCTGAATGCTGCGGATGAACAGGTAAATGGTCTAGGTGGCTAGGGGGACGCGAGGTGGCGAACGCGATCTCTGATGTGCAGCAGTAGTGGGTAGTGGAGAGGCAGGGGCAGCATCACTAGCCGGATGAATGTCAGAAGCAGCAGTCGAGGACGAATCAGTATTTGCCCTTGTAAGAACAATCTAATATGGATGCAAGCAAGTGTGCTGAATTTGTGAAGAAAATCCATGAAAAGACAAAGGATAACATCGAGAAGATTACTCGGCGGTATGAGAAGCAAGCGAACAAAAGAAGAAAGAAGATGTTGTTTGAGCCAGGCGACCTAGTGTGGTGGATACATTTACGAAAAGAGCGTTATCCAGAGCAGCGAAAGTGCAAGTTGCAAAAATGAGGTGATGGACCATTCTGGGTGCTTGAGAAGATCAATGACAACGTGTACAAGATCGAGCTTCCAAGCGAGTATGGTGTTAGTGCTACTTTTAACATTACAGACCTTTCACCTTTTTTCGGTTCAATCGAGTCGAGGATGATTCCTTTTCAAGAGGAGGAGGATGATGAGGACAGCACGCCTATGCCAACTACACCACCTATGAATAGTAATACTTCAGCTAGTATAGAAGAGGAAGCATATCAAATACCAATTACATGAACTCGTGCTAAACAAATCCAAAACCAGGTGAATGCTAACTTAAGATTATTTTTAAATTATATTGATATAGTAGTGTTTCCAATTTCTTCCACTTTAATTGTACTTAGGTGTACCGGAAGTGAGGACATAATTCTAAACTTAGTTAAACAAGTGGATAGCAAGAGAGAAGCATTTAGGCTGTGTTTGATTGCCCTTTTTTTCCCTGCAAAAAAAATTTCCACGGGTCATTTTCCATCAATTTAAGCTGTTTGTTTGCCAAAATTTTCCATGGAAAAATTTTCCACAAACCCTGTCACGTGACCATATTTTCCCTCAAATTAGTGGAAAATTTTTCCTGCCTCCACCATGGGAAAAGTTTTCCAGGGATAACATAAGGGCCTATGTGAAAAAATAACATGCAAGGCAAATATACTTCTTTACTATGCCTACCCCAAATCCCTAACTTGTTTCGAAACCCTAGAACCTCACCACCCCTTGCTTTTCGGTCTCAATCCCTAATGCGTTCGAGAAGCAAGCAAGTGAAAGTTATACCGATGTGCAAGCCATCCTAGACAAAGTCCAAGGATTGGGTCTTGCAGATAATGATGTGGTGGCTCTCATGCAAATATTTGTGCATGATGAAAAAGAAGCTCATTTCTTCTTTAGGATTAATGATGAAGCGTTTTTGCATACTTGGGTTAATCACAAGCTCGGCAAGTGATCTACGTCATGGATTGTGTTTTGATTAAATAGAAGAAATATGTTTACATTACTATGAATTTTTTAGTTGTATTTGAAGCAATAGACATATTTGTAAAGATGATTTTGAAGTTTGTGGTTTACTAAATCAATGTTTTTAGGGATATATTACGTTATTTGAATGGTTTACTAAATCTTTGTTTTTAGATATATATTACGGTGTTTGAATGGTATATATTATGTTGTTTGAATGGTTTACTAAATCTTTGTTTTTTTAGGTATATATTATGGTGTTTGAATGGTATATATTACGTTGTTTAAGGTAGCAAAAAAATACAATTTCCATGGAGAAAATTTTCCATGGAAAATGTGACTTTTTTTCTAGGGAAAAATTGATGCAATCAAACAACAAATAATGTTTTTTTCCACGGAAAATGTAACATTTTCCGTGGAAAAATAAGAGCAATCAAACAACAAAAATAAGAATTTTTTTATCGAAAAATTTTTTTGATTTTTCTAGCTAGAAAAATAATGCCATTCAAACAACTATTTTTTTCATTTTTCCACGGAAAAATTTTTTTCCATGGAAAAAAATTTTTCTCCATGGAAAAAAATTTTTCTTTTCCACCCATTTTCCATGTTGCCAATCAAACACAGCCTTAGAGCTACACCACATTTGAGCCTCACACTCACATGCACGTCCAAGAAGAAAACTATTCCTATCTTCACTGGACCCCACGCAAAACAAAGGGAGATGTTTCCTTTTATGACAAATTAGCCCAAAATATCTCTTTTCTAAAACCAACCCAATTTTTTTGGAAGGAAACAAAAATCAAATCCCAAATCAATCTGAAAATCAAATATTGCAAGACTTATTTTTCTAGCCAATTTAATTTTCCTATTCTTAGATTGTTTTCCTAGCAATTTTTCATTTTCTATTTTTAGATTGATTCCCTAGCTAATTTTAATAAGATAGTTTTCTTGTATCCCAAGTTTATGTCGGCTATAAATAGCCTTTGTACCTTCTCTTTTGAAAGACAGAATTTTGATTATTATTCAAGAAATAAGAGTTGTCTTACTACCATTGTTCTTATGAGTTCTTCCGGATTCACAAGAGTTAAGTTTCAGCTTTCTCCTAATTCATGCTCTACGGTTTCGAGCATTTTGTGTGGATTAATTTCTGTTTTGCGGTTCTACGATTGTTCGGACAGCGGGTTGGAGTTCTTGAAGCTTTAGATCGTCTCTCAACAATGTACAAAAATTACCACTTGGCACAATTGTGATCCGACGAGAAGGTATAAGAGCTTTGGTAAGTAAGAGGTGAGATTTGTGTGAATCTGCATATATACTTATTTATTTATTTTTCTTCAAATCCACTAATATGGTAGGTTTAGAAGCTAGTTGTCATGATGATGACCTTGTTGGTTCATACCACAAGACAGATGCACGGTTACACGGGCGGAGTATGATGCATTTGTCAGTCACTTTCAGCGTGGGCTGCAAGTATCAATTATGTCAGTAAAGGAAGAGATGCATGTCGGTAAGGGCCGGAAATGAACTAGGTGAGAAACACAGAGATAGAGCAGTGCCCCAGACTAGTCCCCTGGAGAAATGTGTATGGACTGCTTCTAATGCCTACCAAGTTTATCCTAAGATCCCCGCATGTGCTAAAAAGCAATGTTGTATCTATGGTTCTCAAATACATCAAGTTTTGTTAGGGCGACTACAACTATGGCAATCCACACACCATGGTTTATCTAAATAACTGTGCAAATCAAACACATCATGTTATGAAAACACATGATTTAAAACAAGAATACCCTAGATCTCCGTAGACATTAAACGCAAGTAAATCAACATAACACATAAACATCCAAGTTCGTAGATCCGGGCCACCAGAGAATGGTTAACCCCTCATAGTTATACAGATTAATATAATGCTAAGGAAAACAAAACAACAAGAAGCCATAAAAGACTCCCCTTCTTTCCTACTAAACCACTCAGATGGTGCTACAATAAAGTCCGGCTGGCCAAGCTCCGCTCCACTCAAGATCTGCATCATAGCTTCACTCCAGTCCCAAAATAGTGAAAGGGGAGAGCTTGGCAGCCGGGCCCAAGAAGAAGGAAGAAGAATCCCCTTCAAATGACCTAGATCTGGGCTTAAAAAGTGTTTTTCAGGGAGAGCATGGTCGTGCTTAGGCCGTGATTCTCCCCCTGATTATCTCAGGAAAGCCTGGGTAATTAAATCACATAAATCCAGCATGAGCATGCTCCTGCTTCTCAAACGAGCATGGTCGTGCAAGGTGCACACAAACAGCATTTTTTTCTCTAGACTTGTGCTTCAGTGATTTGCTAAAGTAAGTACTTCAGTACCATCCTTGTGCTGGCTTCTAAGTAGGCAAGGTTTCCACGTCTTTATGGGGGTTGCACTAGTTTTCTCCAGTCGATTTGTGTTTCATCTAAGTTAAGAATATTTTGCAATAATAATAAGGTAGCCTTAAGCTTGAGAATTAACTTATTGTTCTTAATGCGACTCTAACAAACATGGGGAATTTAACCCCTTTGTCTATGTAATTATCATAAATGGCTCTTTCTTTACTTGAATGTTCACTCCCATCCGCAAAGCCTAAAAATGACTTGGTACTACTACATAACAGACCTCAAGTATGCCACTCAGCTCACAACCTTATCCTATTGGACCAAACCATACTAGAGACCAAAACCATGGAGATGGACCAACATTGCTGCATTGTTTGGCGTGGCTCAACTGCATAAAAGGATTGACACATGCATCACTGAGCATATTTATTAGATGTTGTTAATCTTATGCGTTGTGATTATAAGGCCAATGTGTTGTTCTAACCCTTATTACTGCAAAGAAAGATAAAAGTTGGAGGATATGCACTGATTGTAGGGCAATCATCAAGATCATAGTCAAATATAAATGTCCTACTCCTCATTTGGATGGCATACCAGCTGAGCTGAGTGATTCTAGGCTCCTTTCAAAGATTGATATATTAACAAACTTCCTTCTCAAGGTATACACCTTGACTCTCCTTATTTCCAACTATATCAACACCATCCTCAATATGGGCATTTGCATACTTTTCGTTGTGTTTGCTTTGTTCATTTGCTTCCTCATGAACGTCATAAACTTTCTGCTCAATCTATTAAATGTGCCTTTATGGGATATAGTACAAGCCACAAAGGTTTTGTTTGTTATGATGTTGCCTCTAAAAAGCTCTGTGTTTCTCGTAAAGTAAGACGTATAAATACACAATGACATGTTTTAAAAAATCATAATAATTATACCACATTTTTTGATAAGAAATTTCAATTTTAAAAATAAATAAACATATGAAATATTTTATTTTACCTTTTAACTCATGTCATAGCCATTAAAGATAAAAATAAGCAACAACAATCATAATAATTAGGTTTGTGATCCGTATGTTAGAGGGATTCATTGGGCTATAATTTCCACACTTAGATTTAGTCAATTTTCCTATCTTCGGCTAATTGTATCCTAATAAATAACTATTATTCCAAAAAAGATAAACAAACTCCAATTTTCATACCACATGATTTGTGACATGGTATCAAAGCTTTCGTGTTTCTCCATCAGTGTCAATTTCCAAAACTACTTACATCAGCAATCCAATTGTTTCTACTTTGTCTAATAATGACTTTAATCCAATCAAAAAGATAGGTGAATTGCAGAACATCAAATTCTCTGATAGGCTTAAAGGCTCAAATTATCTCAAGTAGTACCAGCTTACAAACATATATCTCAAGGGCAAGAGAAAACTTAGCCATCTACTTGGACCAGGACATCAAAGAATAGATCATGTAGATCCGCCATTGACAATAAATGTTGAAGCGAGGATCATCAATCTAATGCTTACTTTTATACAGACATATACACCAAAGTAACCACAACAATAATGATACTTCCACATTGGCACATGAGAACAACAAATTGATTTGACAACGACAACATTTAATAACAATGGCTGGAATAGCTATATTTTGTGACTACAATATCCCACAAAATTGTTAAATGTTTTACGACCACAATAACAACTACATTTTCATATTAACACAAATAACAACAATTACAATCTATTACAACAACATTCAACACCAATAACATTTGACAAGGTATTTAAACTTCAACAATCAATGCGGCCGTTTGTGTGGTTTATGTAACTAGTAATGTGCTAAGCAAATGTCTAAGCCATAATAAAATAATGTCTCCGATACATCAAAACAATGAGTAGAAGAGCCCTAAATGCCCATGAAAAAGGAAAAGTGCAAACAATACATTGCTGTGTAATCTTTGGGACTCACTAACCTCTATAAAGAAAATTGCAATATTTGAAATTTTTGTGTATTGAAATGACTCAATGACCACATTAACATAAACACTGAAAATGAGAAGCAAAGCAACTCTTTATGTTTGTTGCAGAAATTTTGTTTTGCATTGGTTTCACAACGGTGTGCAAATCTTATCACGATAAATGTTGAAGCGTGCTAGGAGCATCAATCTAATTCTTACTTTTATACAAACATACACACCAAAGTAACCACAACAATGATGATACCTCCACATTGGCACAAGAGATCAACATTTTGATTTGACAATGACAAAATTTAATGACAATGGCTACAATAGCTATATTTTATGGTTACAAAATCGCACAAAATTGTTAAATGTTTTACGACCAGAAAAACAACTATATTTTCATATTAACACAAATAACAACAATTTTAATCTATTGCAACAACATTCAACACCAATAACATTTGACAAGGTATTTAAGCTTCAGCTATTAATGCGGTTGTTCGTGTGGTATATGTAACCAGATATTCAATTGGAACATTTTTCATGACTGAGTTTTGCAAAGTATCAGCTTTGTTTTTCCAAAGATCATATGTCCAAATATGGTTTGCACTTTTTCCTTCATGAAATTTCAATTTTGCAGAAAGTATTGACCAAATGCAATTGAATGGGAAAAAGCAAGGTTTATTGGCATGAGAAATTCAAAACGAAGAATGTTTATTACGTGCATAATAATGTCCTAAGAAAATATCTGATCAAAATGAGCCATAACGAAATAATGTCTCCGATACATTAAAACAATGAGTAGAAGAGCCCTAAATGTTCACGCAAAAGGAAAAGTGCAAACAATACATTGCTATGTAATCTTTGGGACTCACTTATCTCTATAATGAAAAATGCAATATTTGAAAGTTTTGTATATTGAAATGATTAAATGACCACATTAACATAAATACTTAAAATAAGAAGCAAAGAAACACTTTATGTTTGTTGCAGAAATTTTGTTTTGCATTGGTTGCAAAATGGTGCGCAAATCTTGTCACGATAAATTTTGAAGTGTGCCAGGAGCATCAATCTAATGCTTTTTTTATACAAACATATAGACCAAAGTAACCACAACAATGACAATACCTCCATTGTTGTTATAGATTGTAATTGTTGTTATTTGTGTTAATATGAAAATATAGTTGTTCTTATGGTGGTAGAACATTTAACAATTTTGTGCGATGTTGTAATCATAAAATGTAGTTATTGCAACCATTGTTATTACATTTTGTCATTGTCAAATCAAAGTGTTGTTCTCTTGCGCCAATGTGGAGGTATCATCATCGTTGTGGTTACTTTGGTGCATATGTCTCTATAAAAGTAAGCATTAGATTGATACTCCTTACACACCATTGTCCACCAATGCAAAACAAAATTCCTACAACGAACACAAATAGTTGATTTGCTTCTCATTTCAAGTATTTCTGTTAGTGTGGTCATCGAGTCATTTCAACATACAAAAAATATGAAATATTGCATTTTAATGGAAGATTAACAAGTCCATAAAACACTAAATCTAAATTACAAGATTGATAAATCAAGAAATATCTCATATTTAATTCCAAACCCCTAGATCTGTTAAAATCTATAAATCCCGAAATAAAAATTCTCCTAATTTCAAAGATCTTCTATCTAACAATAAGATAAAATTAGGTTGATTGATGCATGATGATGCCAAAATAAGAAAAATTATTATAAAGAAGATAGAATGATCAATTTTACCTCAAATTTTCAATCTAAGTAGAAAGAAAAAGGGATCCTTGCTCAAAGTTCTCTCTAAGAGAAGTTCAAAGAGAAAGGAGGATTAATTTTATATCATAGGGTTTAGGGTTGAGAGATTTGTGTTTTTCTAAATAGCAAATATCCAAGCGGATCACCGCCACCAATGTATAACTCCTAATAGAATCAGGATTTAATATTTGAATTTAAGTAATATTCAAATTTAATTGAATTAATTTAAAATTTATTTATTTAGAAATAATCAACTACAAATGTAAAGGCCCTACTTTGATAATGATTAATATTTGAATTTAAAATTATCTTAATTTAAATAAAATCTGAATATCCCAATTTGTCCCATGGTTAAGTCTAACTAGAGGGCCATGTATATATATATATATAAATATATATTTATATATATATTTATGAAAAATGAAAGGATTTGAGTGATTTTTGGAAAAGGCGTAGTTTTGAGCGTGAGATTTATACGATTAGAGTCAATCATTTTTCTATATTTGAAAATGGCTTCAAAAAGATATTTAACTTTAAATTTGGATATAAATTGCAAAACTACTATATGATAATTATCAAAGATGTGTTCACAACTTCAGACAACTTTAGGCCATTTACTTAATTGAACATATGTTCCTAATTATTGATATAATAAACATATTTGTATACCTTTTTACCACAATTAATATTCCCCAAATACCCCTAATGGCTAACGATACTACTAATAAACTTCACAAAAACATAGAAATAGCTGTTTAAGTTTTCTAAAATCATTTTATTATATTTTAATTAGTTTTCATCGATTTCATATATCCCTTTGTAATAATAACCTTTTGATATACTTTCTAAAATTAAAAATAGCCGTTTTAAAAGTACCCCTCAATGGCTACACTTGAGGCCTTCTTCCCCTCCACGGCGCTTTGCGGTTCATCTCAAGTTATCGCCCTTCTTTCCCTCCACGATGCTTTGCGGTTCATCTCCAGTTATCGACCTTCTTCCCTCAGCGTCTTAGCTGCCGGCGAGAATGGCCCTTTACGCCAGCGAAAACTCCCGGCACCGATATCTTGACCTCCGGGATCATGTCGATGGATTATCATGGTTACCCCGATCCCACGACTTGGATTTCTCGTCATGGTGATTTCCAAGGTTTTTACGGTTCCCTTCTCTTTGATTCTAGTTTCTTAGCAGAGTTTTTGGTTCAAAAGCGCGGGATTAGGGTTTTGGGTGCTTATGATTTGTTTTTCGTTTCTCGGGTTGGGATGTGGGGAAGTTCGGTTATAGAATTTATGGTTCCACTCCTGCTGTCGGGAAGGGATGCATGCACGTCCATGGGGTTTGTTGATCTTTCTTTTATATTGTTTTGTTTTTATGCTCTTGGATTGTGATATTGATTATTGATTTCTTAAAAGATTTGGATTTTTGTTTCTAAGATGGGTTATCTTTACTTGTTTCTTCTTGGCATTCACTAACTTCTAACCCAGAATATAGCGACTTAGGGCTTCATGTGGATTAAACACTGTCCCTTTTTCTAGAATCCTGAAATCCATGATTAGTTCTATCCTTACCTTTAATGAGGTTCTTTTTTTATTTTATTTTTAATTCATCATCAATCTCTAGAAGGAAAGTTAATAGGTTTCATCACATTGGTCTCTCTAGATGTCTTGGTGAAGTAGTTCCCTTCAACTTTTGTACTCCTAAATCTTGGAGGAAAGTTAATGAAGAACTTGTTCGGGGATCGAGTATGCAAAGTTGAAAAAGGTTTTTATCTGTCATGGTAGATGTAACCTGGTTTTTGGTTGTTCTCTATTAGCAAAGCCTCCTTTCTTGAGTTGATCTTCTTGTTTTGTGTAATTTATTCTAGTTGTTGGAAACTTCCCGTTACTCTATTTTTCAAATAATTTGTTGTTATGCCTATATAAATAAGCTCATCTGATGGAGCAGGTGTTTGAATTAAATATTTTTATTTTTTGTCTAGCATCACTAGTGTGCTTTTATTTCGTTCACTTGATATAGCATAGTATCTCATCCAGCATGGTTTATAGTCAACCATGCATTTGTCATGTAACTGAAACTTTGTAGCCTATGCAACAATTGCACTCATTTGAAACTTTTGTCTGTACACTTATCTTTGTAATTTTTATTTTTGGTTTTTAGGCGTATGTGATCGACAAAAATCGCACACTAACTAAAAAAGGCTTTGCAACATCATCGACACTCGCATTGGCCTTGTGAATGAAGTATTAGCTGCTATGGACACTGTGAAGTATGATTTTTGCTATTGCAAAGGTTATTGTGTTGATTATTTTTTGTGGCTAAATGAGTATTTCCTTTGCTTAGCAGGTGTTATGCTTGGGAGGAAAGTTTCGATCTAAAAGTGCAAAAGCATTAGGAATGATGAATTTTTCATGGTTGTGTAGAGCTCGACTCTTAGGCACTATAAGGCACCCAAAACTTTTTGAAGTTCTACGAAATGGTTGTGACATCGAGATGATGCTATTAAATAGATGGTCATCTTGCTCCTTCATTGTCACTTGCGTAATTGTTGTTTTTCTCTCTCTATTTTATTGCCTATTTTGTAGTGATTTTTTCCTAAACGAATTCCAATCATCAGTCTCGTAATATCATTTGGGTTGTTTTCTCTATTGGGAGGAGACTTGACTCTAGTAAAGGCATTTACATCACTCTCCCTGTTTGTAGTGTTGTGTATTCCTCTATTCATGCTTCCTAACTTGATTACCGAGGTGCTAAACACTCTCTTAGTAATATTCCCTTTGGTCGATAATATTAGAGACACACAAAGGGTGGCCTCTAGTGTGGGATCATGATTATTGTCTTCACATTTTCAATTTTAGAACAAAAAGACCAAAATGCATGTTAAGAGAGGTTCAATAAATATTTGTTTCCATGGAAGGTAATTGAATTTATAAATATCCATGCTTTCTTTATTACTTGTGAAACTCTGTATAAGAGTAGATGATGCTTCGTTCATATTAATAAATGAGATATTTATCCCACTTATTGAAGGATATTGATGTTGAAAATTTGATTTGCACTAATTATTGACACATTGTGAATGCAAATGTATCTTCAAATCATCTGGAGGATTTATTTTTAATTGAAGAACAAATACTTTTACCAAATCCACTTCTTGATCCAGACCTTCCAGCCATACCAATCAAGGATGAATTCTTTGTTTGGGATTCATGTTCTATTTCTGTGTCAAATTTATAGTATCAATCTTTTCTGGTCTTTTGAAAGCAGGTTGTCATGACATTCACTTATTTTATTAGATTGAATTCTTGTTCTACAAATCCTTTATGGATATATGTAGGAACTAACTTATAAGGTCAAAGAATAAAAGCCAAAGCATAAAAGGATAAGGTCAACTAAACTAAGATAAGGACATGATGCGTACATTAACGCACAATGGAGTAATTACGCTTTGCTTCTCTCTTTTAAGGCATTAAATCTCTTATTCCTTTTTTTATAACAAGTAATGATTGTTTTTGTGTGTGTTCCCCGAGGAATAGCATTTTTATTGATGTTACACATTTGTTGTTTTGCTTGGTTGTCCCCACTCAGATTTACTTATCGTCATACTCTCAATGATGTGGGTGAAAATTTTAGTTGTCCTTATGATGTTAATTTAGGGAAAGAGTGACATGAAAGTGCCATCGGACATATTTCTTGGTTAAGAGTTTGAATTTGATCGAGTATATCTGCTCACTGATTTTTTATTAGTCTTGCATATGAACATAATCTTGTCAATCTAAATTTATTTGGGCAGTGCGCTTTACTCATGATATTTTTTATCATAATGTAATAAAATTTAAAATTATTTGATATCAGATCCAATATTTGTTTACAATATTGCTTATCCCTAATCTAGTTGTAAAGAGTAGGCATTACTTTCTTAAAAGCATTATATCATATAATTTTGCCTCGTAAGCCCACATTGCTTTTTCTTCATTTTTACTTTATCCGATTACTACTCGTCTCTTGTATTCTACTCTATGAGACATAGCTTGGAAAGATTGGCCTCAAGCATATTTTTTTCAAAAGAAAATGAATTTCAATTAAATCTTTTTAGTGTGTGTAAGACTTTTTATTTACAAGGCATATGTGAAAAGAGAAACTTTACAAGGTTATATGTGCTGTTTCAAAAAAAATTACTGGATCTATTGAGAGAAAACTCAAAAATCTGTTTGATTTAGTAACAGGTCCCAATATTTCTTTGAAAAAGTATAGCCTCTTAGTGGTCCAATTAATTATAACATTAGCATGATCTTTCTTCCTTCTCTCCTGCTATAGCATGGGAGGTCTATGGTGGTGTTTAGTTGTTAGAACAATTTGAAAATCGAGGCTTTTTGAAATTTGAATTTGTGTT